>NC_142936.1:77789566-77797066 GCF_046866305.1 Octopus bimaculoides | reverse complement strand
ACGACGCGTCAACATATCTTTTTGAATTGTCACAGCGCAAATAAGTGATTAAAAATCTGTCGATTTTTTAAAAAGAATCTTTAGGCGTAGCTGCCATTTTGACTAGACACAATCAAATGATAATTTTGATTTATTTTCTTTTAGAAATATGTGCTTTAATACCACTTTTAATCTGTCTACGTACAAATTTGTGACCTTCAATTTGGTACGTGTATATAAAGCAATTAGTTTCGAGCTTATTAACTCCCTTCACTACGTAGACAACTGAGAACCCAATTTTAATGTTTATGTATACAAATCAGTGTGCAAGGATATAAATGAGTACACGAAGACTATGAGCATAATAGATATATTCATACATTTTCGTATGCATGCATGTGAGTACATGCATGCATATCTCTCTCTCTCATATATATATATATATATATATATATATATATATATATATATATATATATATATATATATATATATATATATATATATATATATAAGTTCAAAAAAGGAAAAAGGAAAAAAAGCAACAACAAAAAAACAACAACGTGAGGACGTGATACGGATTGTGTTACTAGACGCGCGGGAAAGGAAAGAGAGAGAATATGACGTTTCGAGCGGAGCTCTTCGTCGGAAATATATATATATATATATATATATATATATATATATATATCCATAGATATACATACATGCATGCATGTATATGCGTGTGTATGTGTGTGTATGTGTGTGTGTGTGTGTGTGTGTGTGTGTGTGTGTGTGTGTGTGTGTGTGTGTGTATTCAAATATGGATAAGAAACAGCTTGAGGGATATAAACAATATCGAACATACATACACAAGGAATGTGTTTTGCTAGTTTGCGAGTAGGCTGCGCTTATGAGCGTAAGAGAATATATTCTCATCAATGCACCTAGTATTAAAACACCTGGAAGTCATAGAAAAGCAAAATAACACGCATCGGGTCTCATTCAGGAGAGATAGACACCGATGTTGTCATTTTCGTGACTTATCAATACCGTGTACCCGAAACGAGACTCGACGCAAGCTAAATCGCTGCCTATGACTATATGCAAGATGCTGTAAAACCATCTGCTGGTATCTCCCAACGTTTCATCCCATGGAAAAAAATTCAAATATAGATGAGAAGCAGCTCGAAGGATATCAACTTTAACACACATACGCAAGGTATGTTTTGCTAGATTGTGAGTAGGTTGCGCTTATAGGCATAAGAGAATATATTCTCATCAATGTGCCTGGTGTTAAAACACATGGACGTCAAAGACGAGGGAGGGTACATACCAGCAGATGGTTCTTATTTTTACACCATTTTGCATATAGCCATAAATAGCGTTTATTGGTCAGTCTATGTCGCGTGATCTTATCGCTGCTGAAGCGACATCAGTTCATTGCGTTATTCTTAGGGTTAAGAGGTTAGGGAGCTATCACCATCATATCTGCAAGCTGCGGTTTAGTGTATACAGAGGAACCATTTGCTTTTGATACACATATTGGTAACGTGAGGTGTTGTCGCAGGCTAGTCAGTCGCTCAGTGTTCCGCTAGTCAGTCACTCAGTGTTCCACTGTAGGAGTCTTTCCGAAGGAGTAAACAGATTTGATGGCGTTTGGTTAAAATGTGACGCTAAGTGGTCTGTATATATTAACTGACTACAATATTGAAGAATGGTTTCAAAGTTTGGCACAAGGCCTGCAATTTTAGGGGAAGGTAAAGTAGAGGTTATGTTTGTTTTTGTTTTTTGTTTTTTGCTTTTTCTTTTTTGTTATTAAATCTAAAAGTGAGAGCAAGTATCGTGACGTCCGTTTCAGGCTGCCGCGACCATCTAGTTACCCTCTCACCTGTAGATCGTAGTATCTTGGAACTCGAGTTAAAAGACAGACTTTCACTTTTAGTTTCAAACATTTACACACACACACACACACACACACACACACACACACACACACACACACACACACACACACAAGCGAATCCGAATGTTCTATGACTAAATTTTCGATCTCGCTCCCATTAAACTATTACGTAATGCTAATTAGTAATAAAAATAACAATATTGCTATTATAAGGACCAGTGGAGCACTGGGATCGATGTAATCTACTTACCCCCACCCCTGTACTTGCTGGCCTTGTGCCAAAATGTGAAGCCATTATCATTATTATTATTATTATTGTTGTTGTTGTTAATGTTGTCGAGCTAGGAGTATCATTAGCACGCTAGACGAAATGCTTAGCGGTATTTCGTCCGTCTTTACGTTCTGAGTTCAAATTCCACCGAGGTCGATTTTGCCTTTCATCCTTCTGGGGTCGATAAAATAAGTATTAGTTCAACGCTGGGATAGATCTAATCAACGTATCCACTCCACTGAAATTACTGCCCTTCAGCCAAAATTTGAAACCATGATTATTATTCTTATTGTAATCGTTGTTACACAACTGCGAGTCAAATGATTTTGGTTAATTAATCTAAAGTATTCAAAACAGATATTTGCAGAGGGGTGGGGGGTTTGATTTGTTTAAGTAATTCATTAGTTAGATTAATTTACGTGTGAACAAAATACTTCTACAAACAGGAAGATTAATCAATGATGAACCGTTTCCATTGAATTCAACAATGATTTAGTAATAATATGAGATATGCTTCAGTGAGAGAAATTTCATGTTGATGAATCATGGGAAATCACTCTAGTCATAATAATTTACACAGTTCTTATTCTCTAGGGGAAAAAGAACTACTGCAGATTCCCACACTCCCACGTTATTAGGTAGTTGATCTATTATATGCTGAAAACACATATATTGTGAAAAATAAATACATTTTTTGGTGTGCAAGTGTTGCATGTGTGTGTGTGTAGGTGGGTGTATATATATATATATATATATATATATATATATATATATATATATATATATATATATATATATATATATATATATATATATATATATATATATATATATATACATATATATATATATATATATATATATATATATATATATGTTCATATACATATATATTCCGATAGTATTTCTTAAGTGGTCGTAAAGAAAAGTAGGTGAGTATACATACAAATGTATGCATACAAATATATATATATATATTAACAAAACTGTCCGATGAACGGGAACGTGAAACTCAGAGTAACGGTTTTTTTTGTTATATTTCTGCTGCTTTTAAATAAAGCATATTACTCTACCTCTGGTATTTGAGTACTCTTTTTTCCACCTTGTTGCACATTTCATGTGCTTACTCCGGTATATATATATATATATATATATATATATATATATATATATATATATATATATAATGTAAGAGAGGTAGGGGTTGAGTATTCAACCCATTAAGGGATAGTATCTATCCAATTTTAGTTGTAAAATAAACAAATTAATCAACGGAACATACTGTCTGCAAGTCGATGGATACCGCATATTCTCCTCCATTTTCTTATTGCTATATATATATATATATATATATATATATATATATATATATATATATATATATATATATATATATATATATATATATATATATATATATATATATATATATATATATATATATATATATATATATATATATATATATACAAGTACATGTGTGTCTCTCTGTGTGCCTGTGTGTTTACAAATAGATACGCACATGTGTTTGTTCTTATGTAAAAAGCCATGTATCAATTGCTGAAAAAACGAACTAAATAATGAAATAATTAGTATAAACTTATCGAAAGTTTTTCACATGTATGTTACTATTTTTGCTGTTATTATTGGGTTGATGTTGGTGAAAGAATACGAGCTAGTGCAATTATCAGAGGTTCGAAGAATGATTCTTGGTAAATGTTGTGGCTTTTTACGTGCTGAGTAAAAAAAAACCTACCGGATTTGAACTTATGACGTCGGCTTCGCCATTCTATATAGAGGGAGCGATGAATTGAATCTGCGACTAATTGCTGATATAATTAAGAAAAAAAATCTTGAAATCACTACCCCAAGCAAATGCAGAATACAGTAAATATATATATATATAAATCATGTGGTGCTGAAAAGTTCGTGGCTTTAAGGGTGTCGCGAAAAGCCTGGCTGGAGTCCAACCTTCCAAGTTCTTTTACAGAGGTTGGAAAACCTGAAGAACCGCTACAATAAATGTGTGAATCTGAAAGGGGTATATGTTGAATAAAGTCATAAATAACTGATACTGCTATATTTTGTTTTACCCAAAGCCGGGAACTTTTCAGTCACCCCTCGTACACATATACATATGTATAGGAAATACTAAACAACGGCAGTCACTCACAAGCGTGTATGACTTGGTAACCTATGCCATGCTTTCGCTAATTGTTTTAGTAGCTTGCGTAACCACGAACAGACATAGAAACACTCTCGGCCCCTCACTGTTGACCCAATGGAACATACGGCTGATTCTCATTTCACCTGTATACACTAGAGCAAAGAGAAATGAAATGCCTTACTCAGTGATGCAACCCGGTACCCGGCCCAGGGATGCAACCCAGTACCCGGCCCACTCTAACTACAAAGCTCTTCCTTAAGTCATTGATGCATATTTTTGACTTTAAATAAAAATTACATACAAATGTGTGTATATGTGTATATATGTCTGTTTGTGAACCCGCGCTTGTGTGGCTTCCTACCAAACACTCCTCATCTTTTCTTCTCATTAACTTCCTTATACTAGCTTCGCATACTTTCTTTTTCTCTCTTGTTTACTGCAACCTTGTCCTTTTCTTTTCTTTTTTTTTTCTTTTTTTTTTGCATTCCACCTTACGCACCCTCATGGCAACTTCTCCCTTTCTTTTCAAGTTTGCCTTCCATTCTCACGAACACTTATATCTATAGGTCTACTTCTTCTTCCACCTCCGCCTCTTCCTCCAATTTTGCCTCCTCCTTCTCCTCCGCCTCACACACCATCGCCCACCCGAAAGGCAAAGCTGACTCTAGCAGCGATGCAACTCAGAACTTAAAGAACTCAGAAGAAATGCTGCTAAGCATTTTGTCCGGCGCACTTAATGATCATGGTTTCTGGTCAAGGCACAAATCCAACAATTTTGCGGGAAAGCGGCTAGCTGATATCATTGACCACTGTACTTGACTGGTACTTTATCTTATCAACACCGAATGGATGAAGGGCAATTAGTCTCGGCAGTATTTCAAGTCAGAACGGAAAGATCAAGAAAAATGTCGCTATTTTTGATTGAGGTACAAATCCAACAATTTTGAAATGACGGTGTTAGTTGATCTCATTAACCCCAGTACTTGACTGGTACTTTATTTTACCGACCCCGAAAGGATTAAAGGAAAAGCTGCAGGCAGAACGTAGAGAACCGGAACAAATCCCGCATGGAATTATACCCGAGGCTCTGTTCCGTTAATACACTGCCCGTTCAATAAGATTATCGACTTGTAATACGGGTGGCTTTGACCTTGTTGATCGCCCTCCCTATTCTCTTGACTGGACCCTATCTGATTATCATCTGTTCCCCCACATGGAAATACACTTGGCTGGGAACCAGTATCGCACTGATGATGATGCTATATCTGTTGTTGAAGACTCTTTTGACCAAAGGACGAAAGCTTCTTCACCAATGGCATCCAAGCACTGCAAAACCGATGTAAGAAGTGTGTGGACTGCTAAGGGATCAATATTGAAAAATAAACCTGAAATATAAACCTTATTATGTACCAACCTAATATTAATGCAGAAGATAGTATACAGGTTCAGGTGTCGAAATTGATTTTGTACTAAATATGCATGTCACTATGACCTATTCTTGGAAAATGTAGTTCGCGTTGTGCGTGTCACTGTTCTAGACTAATACATATTAAATTCATCGGTAAGCATGAACAATAAAACTGCATGTCATCACAAAAGAAACTTTACAGGTTATGTCTGTATATAAAAAGGTATGTATGCAAGTGTACATATATATGTATGTGTGTATATAATGTGCGTGTGTTTGTATACGTAGATACATATACTTGAATGTGTATATACGTATGTATGTATATATATGTATGTAAGTATTATGCAGGTATGTATGTATGTATGTATGTATGTATGTATGTATAGATAGATAGATAGATAGATAGATAGATAGATAGATAGATAGATAGATAGATAGATAGATAGATAGATAGATAATATGCACACACATACACGCTTCTAGCTTCACTGGGCTCTGTATTTTGTGCATTATGACGTTTATAGTTCCCATGTCAAGTGGCAAATTTCATTTCACATTAAGTCACATGAGAATTTTTAGAATATATACTTTATCAAGAACTGTACGTAAAAATGTTTCGTTAGATCTTAGTTTCCATTAGTTAAACACCCACCTAAATTTCAAGAATTTCATTTCCGAATTTTGGAGTTATATACATAAGAAAGGGTTTTCTAACAGTGGCTTAGGGCCAGAGTTTTTGAGGGTAAGGTATAAAAAAAATCCAATAAATCAATAAAAACGATGTCAATTCAGACGTAATTTGAACTCAGGACATAAAGTGACGTAACTAAATACTGATTTTTACTATAGACACAAGTTCTAACATCTGGAGAAAGAAACAGGGTCAATAAAATCAACCCCAATGCAAGCAAACTAAACTTTCTTATTACAGTTTTCCTGCTACGCAACGACCTCAATTATTAACCTAACATTGGCACAAAGGGCATTTTATTTGTGGAGAAAGAACAGTCGATATTGACTATCGCCATGTTGTATCAATCCACAAAAGTGTGAACGGTGAAGTTGACCTAGGATCTAAGAGCGTAACAAAAAATATGGTTTAAAATGTTGGCACAAGGACAGCAAGTTCAGGGGTGGGATTAAGTGGATTACATCGATCCCAGCGCTAAGATGATGTTTATTTTATCGACCTTCGAAAGGATGAAAAACAAAGTCGATCTCAGAGGAATTTGAACACTGAACATAAAGACTGACAAAATGTTATTTATATTTTGGTCAAGAGAACTGACATACTCCTGTATGAAGACTTGTATTTCTAGCTGTGATGTTTTGTGTTATCACGATCGTTCACTGGAGTGGTGCACGACTGCTGTGATTTTGTTGTCAACTCATTGCAAATAGCTGACAGACATATAACAGTTTAATATGTTTTATCTTTCCAAAAAATTTCTCATTTAGATGTGCTTCTTGAAGGTAGCACTGTTATTAAACAATGTGAGACACATATCAGATGTGGGTTGTATTTGCCGGAGAAGGAGATTAAATGAGGTATTACCTTCCCATATAAGCCATCTCTTGTAAGTTAGCAAACAGCTTGTGATATTTTGGTTTGTTTTCAATATTTTATTATTATTAAGAATTATTGTGTCCTTAAGGCCATTTTCTGCTTATTCCATTTTGTCTTTCTGTGGAAATGGAATATGCAAAATGGAAAAAGTAGAATGGAATAAGCAGAACAAGAGGAAATACTTGGGATAGAGGGTCACTCATGGGGTCACAGGATG
>NC_142936.1:77777066-77784566 GCF_046866305.1 Octopus bimaculoides | reverse complement strand
CCATTTGCAATTCTTTAAGTTTGTTACAAAGTGTGGGAAATGATATATTATCATTTTACGGATGGCTGGTCTACACTGCTTGTCTTTATAACAATCTTTCAATAATTGTGACATTTTCTTTTTTTTTTTTTTTTTGCTTGTTTTTCATTCCTTTTCTGGTCGGAGGATTAAATTTTGAAGAACAATATAATGTAGAACATGAAAATTTCATAGTTTTGTATTTTGATATTAAAAAAATATGGGTCTCCCTTTAAATCTGCCTCTGTGTATATTTCTCTCTCTATCTATCTATCTATCTATCTATCTATCTATCTATCTATCTCTGTCTGTCTCTCTTTCTCTCTCTTTTATATATATATATATACATATATATATATATATATATATATATATATATATATATATATATACACTCTTGGAGCAGTTGGCGTTAGGAAGGGCATCCAGCTGTAGAAACTCCGCCAAATCAGATTGGAGCCTTGTGTAGCCATCTGGTTCACCAGTCCTCAGTCAAATCGTCCAACCCATGCTAGCATGGAAAGCAGACGTTAAACGATGATGATGATGATATATATATATATATATATATACTAGCAGTATAACCCGACCTTGTCCGGGTGTGACTTATTATGCCATCTACGATAAGTCTTGCTAGCTGAAAACCAACTAAAATAGAAAGCCTTACAACGAAAAAACCCTTATGATGTAAATATGTTCATAATTCAAAAGACGATGAAATTAATAGGGAAAGTCTGAAGGCTGTTTTGCGTAAAATTATTAAGCATACGGAAATTTCATCCGTGTAATTGGCTATAGAAATGCTTGTGCAAAACAACTTTTTGCGCTGCCCTGATTATACATAGCAGGGTAATCCCTTTCAGCAGGAGCTAGGACGGCAATTTCTGATGAAGCAATTGCTGGCGATCTGTTGCTACACAGTTTTGCCAGAATTCTATCAGATTGGGCAGAAGATGTTGATGCACCATTTTGCATTATGTTCAAAATAGCTTCTGGAATGTGATGCATTACTGCAGTCTGTTGCTGTCATTTTAAACCGGTTGCTGTCTTTCCCCAGCAAACTCTCTTCTTTGGAGGCATAATCTATGTATATATTAAACAGAACAACAAAAGTTATAATAGATGGCAGTGTCGGTACTTTTCACATATCTGTAATTTTTCAGATTAACACCCGCACGATTACCCAACCCTAATCCTAACACTAACCCTAACACTAACCCTAAACCCTAACCCTAACCCTAACCCTGACCCTAAAAACCGTAACCGTAACATTAATCCTTAACCTTAACCCTGACCCTAAAACCCTAACCCTAACACCCTAGTGAAAATCTTGGTAAATTTACAAAACATTGACGAACATGAGTTATATTTTACTGAATGATTGTGTACTTGCACGTGTATGCTTTTGAGAGAGCGAGAGAGGAAGAGGTAGAGAGGGGGAGAGAAAGGAATAGGGATAGTTAAAAGTTTTCTTATGACTGCTTCTCTTCACTGCCTATTAGAAATCTAAGGATGCACATAAGCACATAATAGAGAAAAATGAAACAAATATGGACGACTTGCTCCGAAACACCACCGAGTGGGGAACACTTCTTAAAAATAACCTGCAGTTGTTTCCCTTCAAACTTCCTACATGCTTGAAATGTACATACATCAAGATACATTTGTACAAAATTTCATGAAAAAATATTCATTTTCCTGGAAGTTAAGAGGAATTTAAGTGGAATTTCCGAATATTGTACCCCACCCCCTTCCAAAACAGTTTCACCGAAAATTTTTGTATATTTGGAATCTACATAATAAATAATATATGCATAGAAAATTTCATAAATAAATATTCATTTTTATGAAAGTTATGACCTTCCAAAGTTGGGGGATACAACTCTGTAGTTATGCCATCAATGTTTTGTAAATATACCACGATGTGAATGATTGTGTTTACTTACACATGTATACGTTTGAGAGAGCGAGAGAGGAAGATGGGGAGAAATGAATAGAGATTGAGTGCAATGTGTATGTTGTTGTCACAGGTCATGTATGTGTGGTTGTGTGTGTTTTTACGTATCTATGTTATGAAAAATAGGTAAAGAATACTGAGATGAAAGTTTAATCTATCACGTTGTATGTATCACTTTCTCTCTCTCTCCCTCTCCCTCTTTTACTCTAACTCTCTATATTTTTATGTTGAGCGCGTGTGTAAGAATGACGTTCCAGGTAGCAGGGATGAAATATAAAAGTTGCTAGAAACAACAGCCAAATCTCCCTTAAATCACACAAAGTAAACGGAATTTAAAAAATCTAATTACTGCACTGGAAAGTTCAGATCGAGAAAATTCCATTGATGTAAAATTTTTACGAAAAAGTGGAAAATGTGGATTTCTATAAACATTCAAAAAGGCTTCACACAAACACACAATTTCAGATTTATATATTAAGATATATATATATATATATATATATATATATAGATATAGATATGCAGGGCAGGGAATCATCAATTAGTAATAAAATTAATAATTAACAATTCTGCCGGGTAGCTCAGTATGAAAAAAACCTTCTTCGGTAAAAAACATTTATAATCATAAATATATAGGGATTGACAGTAACCTGCTTCTGTCAATCCCTATATATTTATGATTATATATATATATATATATATATATATATATATATATATATATATATATATATATAACTAATTACAAATCTCTGCCATATCTTCAATTTGGATTACGGAGATATAACAGAAATCGTTTTGGAGTTTGGAGTTGAACGTACAATTTTTTTAAAGACTCACATGCATTTCCAACCCCCTAACTTTCATATGTATATATATGTGTGTGTATATATATATATATATATATATATATATATATATATATATATATATATATATATATATATATATATATATATATATATATATATATGTATATAAAAGAAAATAAACTGGTCTTATGTATGATGACTTTTGTATCACCCTGTACATACATATACACATATGTACACACACACACACACACACACATATACATATGAATGTATATATAAATATATACTAGGAGGGGTGCTAAAAAGTACCTGGTTTTGGGTAAAAGAAAGAAGATCGGTTAATTACGATTTTATTCCACACATTCGCCTTTCAAATTCACACGCTTATTACTGCAGTCATGCAGTAAAAAATTCAAAAGGTTGGGCTTTCAAACAGGCCTTTCATGATAATCAGGGACTTTCAGCAACCCCTCATATATATATATATATATATATATATATATATATATATATATATACACACACATTTCATCATGCTGAATACATTTTTTGTCTCTCAGTTTTTTTTTTTCATTCTGTCTCCATTTTTTTACTCTCAACACTTTTGTTGTAGGGTGTACGCTCAAAACATCATTATATATATACATATATATATACATATATACATATATAGTTTACTGTTCCATTATCAGTTGAATCAGCAAAAAATGTATGCATTTATAGTCATATATACATGCTTATATGCATTTGCATGGAAGCATGTATATGCCTCTTGAGATACAGAATCCCAACATGAAGGGTTAGCTCAGTTAGCCAGTCAATATACATGTATATATATATGTTTGTGTGTGTATGTGTGTGTGTGTGTACACACACACACATACACACACAGTGAATGGCGCCAATTTCCAGTACTCAGAATTACCCATTTTCGATCATCGGCTAGTAAATCAAGCCTGGTTTTCTCTTGAAATATGAAATGAAAATTTGAAGAAAACATTTTATCACTATAAATAGAATTATTGTTATTTCTAAATCTCTCAATGAGAGACATTCAGTAACAGTACTTTAAAGCAAAGACTATTTGCCAACATAATGTGGCTGTCTTGGTTGGGACGAATGTTACTGTTGTTTAGTTCCAGGAAACACCATCTCCAGCTGGCTATACAACAAACTATCTGCGTCCTTATATTTTCGAACAGGAGGGTTCAGCATCTCCACTCAGCACAAAGCAATATCTGTGGACTCCCACGGTTTCTGAGTTATTTCTCTTCCTCAACTTCCCTGTTCGAAAATATATGGACACAGATATTGTGTTGTATAACCAGCTGGAGACAGTGTTTCCTAGGACTAAACAACAGTAACATTCATCCCAACCAGGACTACCACATTATGTTGCCAAATAGTCTTTAATTTATCAGTATGTTCTTCTGTTTAAAAATCTTTAGGATCAACTTTTGATGTCATTTCTGGTTCTTATACATTATAAACTCCATACAAACTAGCTTTTTGTGTTGGCACCCTATATCTGAAGATGTTAAACTTTATGTATTTAAAGTTGGATAAGATATCACCTGTTTGTTCTCTGATCAATTGTTATTTTCTTTCTAACCTTTCATGTTGTGGATCAGCAGATTCTTTTTTTATTACTTTTTTATTCGTTTTTTCCCAGATTTACTCTTTTATTCATATTTATTTTATGTATTACATTTTTTTTTTCCTTTAACATATTCTCTTTGTCATTTCATTCTATTGAAGCATTTTGCTGAGTTGTCAAGCTCTTATTCTTCTCCAGACAGCTAAGTATATGATTGCTTGACACAGACATAAATTAATGATTTTTCACTTTCCTATTTTAATGATCTCCATATGCTTCATCGCAACTGGTAATGTAAAACCAGTGGTTAAGAATCTGAGTAGTATTATTTCATTGGTATGAGTGGCTTGAGAGCTGTCAAAGAGGTGCTGTGGAATGCTGATGGATGTTAAGAACATGAGTGATTTTTATCAGAAATAAAATAGTATTTAAGTACTATTCTTATATTTGCTAAACCTCAGGCGTGGCATTAGGTGCAAGCATGCTTGCTTCCCAACCACATGGCTCCGGGTTCAGTTCCACTGCTGGCACCTTGGGCATGTGTCTTCTACTAGTACCAGGCTTACAAAGAATAAGTGCAGGAATTGATTTCTTCAACTAAAAGGTGGTGCTCCAGCATGGCCACAGTCAAAATAACTGAAACAAGTAAAAATGTAAAAGTATATATACATACATATATATATATATATATATATATATATATATATATATATATATATATATATCAAATAATAAGCAACACGGATTTCAAAAGTGATTGCAGTACGCACGTTTCATGCTACTTCAATTTATTTAAGTAATGTGAGCATTACCTTAAATGCAATATGAAGAGCAATCTTCAGCTGCACGAAAAAATGTAGAAAAAAAGACATATTACAAATGTGGCAACATATTAAAACCAAGTGGGAGAGAGCAGAGGAAGAATATATAAGTCCATCTTGACATAGCAGGGTCTATCAGGCTAGTAATTGATTCTAGACAAAAGTTTTAACTGTCTCAGAATTCTATTGTTTCTTATCTAGTGATGATAGCAAAGGGACAATTACTTCTAAAGAGAGGGAAGGTGTAAGCAGTATGCATGGGCAAGGCTATAAAAGTATTAGAATCTAGAGGTTTCACTGGTCATAGTAGTATCAGGTCATTTTATTACTATCAAAATGTTGAGGAATTAATGTTGAGGAATTATAGCCCTAGGTATATGGGTCAAATAGGTTTTTTACTTTTAGTCTGAATAGAGTAACAGTATAGTGGTACAGACAACAACAGAATATATAACCATAAATCTTCATTTAGACTTAGACATAAGGCAAATAGTACAACTTTGGCAAGTAAAATTTGGGAGTTAAAAGACAATAGTATTAATTTTAGCCTTAAATGGGAAATTATAAGAAAAGCTCAACCTTATAGAAATAATAGATATGGATGTGAATTGTGTTCTATGGAAATATATGAAATTTTTAAACTTAGGAACAATCCTAATCTAATCAATAATAGATTAGACCTTAGGGTATCATGTGTGCATTGCTCTACTCGCACTTTTAAATTTTTTAAAAAATAGGACTTTTATTTAAATAACTAAAGTTATCAAAATTTATAGTACCTTACTTCTATTATAGTCATCTAGAACTATCAACTAGCACATATTTATTTTGGTAATTGAAACTTTACAACATATATTCCTGATCTCTATCCTTAACATCTAATCTACTTAAATCAGTCATCAGATTCCTGTATTGATTATCCTTGTTATTTCCTAACATCCTTTCTTTTCTCAGTCCCTTAAACATCAGTATACACATTATTATAAACTAATATAAATCCGATAATAATTTTTATCTTTTATTCACATTATATAAATAAGGCTTACCTATGTGTCTCCTAAATAGTATCATTATCGTCAGCTAATAAGTTTTTTTTTAAAGATAATTCAAAATAGTGTTCATGATCACTATATGCTTAATATACTTAATATCCTTAAATTTTACACCCTATCCAGAGCCCCTGAATTCAATATTGACATTATTTCATGATTTTTGTGAAAGATAACTACATCTCATTTTATTTTATTAACATACCTCTTATTGTGTAAACATTAGTTAGAATTCTGTTGTTGTCTGTACCACTATACTGTTACTCTATTCAGACTAAAAGTAAAAAACCTATTTGACCCATATACCTAGGGCTATAATTCCTCAACATTAATTCCTCAACATTTTGATAGTAATAAAATGACCTGATACTACTATGACCAGTGAAACCTCTAGATTCTAATACTTTTATAGCCTTGCCCATGCATACTGCTTACACCTTCCCTCTCTTTAGAAGTAATTGTCCCTTTGCTATCATCACTAGATAAGAAACAATAGAATTCTGAGACAGTTAAAACTTTTGTCTAGAATCAATTACTAGCCTGATAGACCCTGCTATGTCAAGATGGACTTATATATTCTTCCTCTGCTCTCTCCCACTTGGTTTTAATATGTTGCCACATTTGTAATATGTCTTTTTTTCTACATTTTTTCGTGCAGCTGAAGATTGCTCTTCATATTGCATTTAAGGTAATGCTCACATTACTTAAATAAATTGAAGTAGCATGAAACGTGCGTACTGCAATCACTTTTGAAATCCGTGTTGCTTATTATTTGATTTTAATCACCCATCCTTTTGGGATGTGATATTCGGGTGCCTTCGCATAAGTACCATATTCAAGCCTTGAATCTATATCTAAACCGTATATATATATATATATATATATATATATATATATATATATATATATATATATATATTGTATATTATTTTATGTGTATTAATATTATCTCAGTTATTGAAACTTTCGATAATTTGAATACGTTAATAGTTACCATGGGTAGCAAAATTACACTAAAAAACAAGACATCCCAGCCGTTTTACAGGTTGATATACCGAGTTAACGTGATATATTTTGAGAATATATGAATATATATATATATATATATATATATATATATCACGTAAAAGCACCCACTACACTCTCGGAGTAGTTGGCGTTAGGAAGGGCATCTAGCTGTAGAAACTCTGCCAGATCAGATTGGAGTCTGGTGCAGCCTTCTGGCTTGCCAGTCCTCAGTCAA
>NC_142936.1:77762066-77772066 GCF_046866305.1 Octopus bimaculoides | reverse complement strand
ATATAATAAATTTAGAACTACATTATGTAATGTATCCTTCCTTTCTTAAATGTGTAATTTGAGGGAGATTTTACTGCTGTAAGTAGCAGGTCAAGTAAATATGTCTATAATAGAAGAATAAAAAAGCAAAACTTTGACGTCAATAGTGGTGAAAGTTCCCTGAACACCCAACCCTTCCTGTGGTTTTACTGCAATTATTCTACATACTGAATAAGTAGCCTATATATAACACAGTCCATTAATTACATCTAGTGAGCTATTTGATCAGTCAGTGGGAAATGTTTTATAGCAAACCCTACAACTAGTTATTCCTGTACATCAAACATATTTGAATTCGTGCTTCTCTGCCAGTCTGACAAAGACCTTTTTGTGCTGAATGTTTGTATTGCATAGACCATACTGAGTTTTAAAAAATCAAAATTAAATATTTGGCAGAATACTGGCAGAATTTGAAGTGGATAAAAAAAAGAAATCACTTGTGATATCTAGTTATATCCATTAGCATTCATTGTCAACAGCCTTTTAATGTCTACATTTCCACGCTTGCATGGATCAGATGAAATCTTTCGAAACAGACTTTCTACATTTGGATGTTTTTCCAGTCACCAACCCTCACTTGTTTCTAAGCTAGGTATTATTTCCCCATAGCCAGACATGTTTTCCACAGAAGACTGGAAACAAACAGCATCACATGTATAACAGTGATGCTTGTTTACAACAATCACATGCTATCTAGACAAGGGTACAAACACACGCACGCATGCATGTGCACGCACATGCATATATATACAACAGTTTCTTTTAGTTTTGATCTAACAACTCTGCTCACAAGGCTTTGCACAGCCCGACACTTTTTCAAGTTGAGACACTTGCTCAGGCTTCCATGCAATTGTACTGAAGCTGAAACCATGTGATTCTGGAAACAAGCTTCTGAACCACTCAGCCACATCTGTGTCTATCCTTCCGAATTCAAATCCTACCCTGGAACATAATTGTATTTACTTATCTGAGGCTGATAAAATAAGTACCAATCAAATACTGAAGTTAGTATTTTTGACATATACATTCAAAGATAGCCAAAGAGACGGGCTCAGCTTGGCCAAATTCCAATGGCTAATCTTAAATTTGCAAGATTTTGACATGTAAAAGGCACCTATGCTAGTGACACATAGACGGGACCCATGCTAGTGACACATAGACGGGACCCATGCCAGTGACACATAAAAGGCACTACACTCTTGGAATTGTTGGTGTTAGGAAGGGCATCCAACCATAGAAACCATACCAAATTAAACTAAAATCTGGTACAACTCTCCAGCATACCAGTTGTAGTCAAACCGTCTAACCCATACCCGCATGGCAAGCAGATGCTAAATGATGATGATCATGATGGTGATAATGATGATGAATCTGCCAAGTATCGCTCTGCAGAAGCACTCCTACTCAGCTAAGTGGAGTAAAGTGATGCAGACTGGAATATGTCATCTTATCCAATCCATTAGCTTATGACCATGTATCCAACAATATGTTTTTAATCTTACATTCAAAGACAAATATAAAAAAAAGAAAACAGATTTAGGATAGTCATATTCCAATGACGTAAACTCAGAAATTATATTCCTCAGAGTAAAATCTGTGAAAATCAGCCAGACTACAATTGAAATCATATAATTAAGGGCTGTTTATATCTTACATTTGAAAGATTTGAGTTTAATAATGCTAAGTACCACTTTGCAGAAGCACTCCTTCTCAGCTGACCAAAGTAGAGCAACACAAACTGAAATCTATAGCTTATGACACTGAATTCAACAGCCTAACCCATTGGCAGCTACGTGTCATCATTGAAAACTCATTGGAATTTACATTGACATGTAAAAATTACATTCCAGTGTTTAGTGAAATTGATAGTAAATTGTAAAATTTTTTACATTTTTGTATCTATTTAGATGACAAAATCCATAACAATTTCTTTTAATTTTAAATAAATGAAATGAAAATTTTTTGAATTTTATTTAACATTGATACTTACATCTAGGCTGTCAAAAGCACGCGTTGCTTCTCTAATGTCAGCAATTTTCGAGTCCTATGTTTAAAATAGATAAAAAAATATATATATAAATATATTTTTTCTGTATAAATAAATAATACAGAAAAAATAATCATGTAGAAAAATTGACTTGCTGCAGCCATATATGCATAAATTAGGCTTTTTTCAATATTTAACATCAGGGTGGCTTTCAGTGTGCTTCCTTATATGTACATAGAGAATAAATATATCAATCTTGCTAATAAATCGCTAGGTTCTTTGACGCTATTTTATGAGTGATGAGTGTGGTGTCAGTTTTGTGAAAAACAAGTATTTCAAGTTAAAAGGCTCTGTAAGTGCATGCATGCGTGTTCATGAACGAAGGGAGTAAGTAACATAGTGTATATATTGCTGTGTATTTTATTTATAGATGTGTGTGTGCACGTGTGTGTGTGTATGTGTGTTGAGACAAAAACTCCTTGTATATTCTCTATATATGTATCTTTATATATAACACATACCAATATATACATGAGAGAAGTGAGTGAAAAAGTATATATATGTCAGTATGTATAATATTTATAAATACATATATACATATATTCATACACTCAAATAAATATGTGAGTGAGTGTGTGTGTGAATATGCCTATGTGTGTGTGAATATGTGTGCGTGGCTTAGTGGTTAGGGCATTCGGCTCACGATTGTAAGGTCCTGAGTTCAATTCCCAGTGACGCATTGTGTCCTTGAGCAAGACACTTCATTTCACATTGCTCCAGTCCACTCAGCTGGCGAAAATGTGTAGTACCTGTATTTCAAAGGGCCGGCCTTGTCACACTCTGTGTCACGCTGAATATCCCCGAGAACTATGTTAAGGGTACACATGTTTGTGGAGTGCTCAGTCACTTGCACGTCAATTTTACGAGCAGGCTGTTCCCTTGATTGTATCAGCTGGGGCCCTCGTCGTCGTAACCAATGGAATGCTCCTTTACATATATATATATCATCACCATCATTGCCATTTAACATCTGTCTTCCATGGTGTTATGGATTGGATGCTTTCATGGGCAACTGGTGAGCTGCATGACTTTGTGTTCTAATATCATCTGTAGCATAGTTTCTACAGCTACATGTCCTTCCTAACAGAAACTACTTTACAGAGGGCACTGGAGGTGTATGAGTGGGTGCTGAAAAGTTCCTGGCTTTGGGCAAAAGAAAATAGGGGTGGATTACTTAATTATGATTTTATTCAGCATATTCCCTTCTCAGATTCACATACTTATTGCAGTGGTCCTTCAGTTTTTTTAAGTCCTGTAAAAGAACTTGGAAGGTTGGGCCCCCAACTGGGCCTTTTGCGATATCCTTAATGCCAGAGACTTTTCAGTACACTCTCATTTATGATATATGTGTGTGTCTGTGTGTATAACATGTATTTATGGATTTGTCTGCATGATGATTGTATGTATACATATACATACAATCATCATGCAGACAAATCCATAAACCTACACACACACATTCACACATACACATGAACAAATACATGTGTAGGTATGTTATTACTGTTTGGTTTGGTGAAGGCTCATGGCTCAGAGGTAAGAGCACAGGGCTCACAATCATGAGGTAGTGAGTTCTATTTCCAGACCAGGCTGTGTTTTGTGTTCTTGAGCAAGACACTTTATTTCATATTGCTCCAGTTCACTCAGCGGTAGAAATGGGTTACGGTGTCACTGGTGCCAAGCTGTATCAGTCTTTCCCTTTTTCTTGGATAACATCAGTGGCATGGACAGTGTAGAGTGGTGAGGAACTAGTATGCATGGGCAACTGCTGGTCTTTGATAAACAAGTTTGCCTGGACTTGTACCTCAGAGGGGGAATTTTCTAGGTGCAATCCCATGGTCATTCATGACTGAAGGGGACATTTACCCTTTCAGTGGTTTACTTTGCAGCCACATATTTTTCAGGTTTGTTCCTATTGAGTGTCAGAGTTAGCAAGTGACTTCTAGCAAAGCTACACTTGAACTAATGCTTTGTGGCATTGAGTTGGCAGAAACTGTAAAAAGGGTCATCGTACATCGACACATGCATACAAACAATCAGTCAGACAGACGGGCAGACAGTCAGACAAGAAAAAGTATGTCATGTCATATTTGTACCATCACAGTAATCAGCTGCACTGTTGATATGAAAATCTCTTTGAAAACCAAAGGAAAAGCAATTAATTATGAACAACTGCTTTGAAATATTATCTTCTATACTCAGATTATAATTTCATATTTACACCAATAGGTGCACTAGGTGCACTAGGTTACAGTATATACACATATATATATATACATATGTACATGTGTGTGGGGGGTGCATACATTCATGTGCACAGAAACAAAGACATATGCACCAATCCACACACTTGCATATGCATAAACATGTATATATGTGTGTGTATATCTATATATATATATATAAAGACACATACATATATATACATTATATATAAACATGCACATATATATATATATGTATATATGATATGAGCTTTTATATGTATATCAATGTATATAGGTGTGTATGTGTATGTAAAGATTTATATATATAC
Source organism: Octopus bimaculoides (assembly GCF_046866305.1). Lineage (NCBI taxonomy): Eukaryota > Metazoa > Mollusca > Cephalopoda > Octopoda > Octopodidae > Octopus > Octopus bimaculoides. The sequence continues at coordinate 77,767,444 of NC_142936.1, read as the reverse complement.
ACACATAGTTATTTACATATATATGTGTGTGAGAGTGTGTTTGTGTGTGTTTGTGTGTATGTGTATTTGTGTGTGTGTCTTTGTGTGTATGTGTGTGTGTGTGTGTGCGTGTATGTGTGTGTACATATCTGTTTATAACCTAATACATGCACTCACTCCTCTCATATATGTACACGCATGCATGCACAAACACAACCTTCCAACTTGAAATACCAGTTTCGTACAACATAGCATCTTACCCATACTTCATAAAATACCATTGAGTATCCAATGGCCCAGACCAATAAACAGTGTACATGCAAAATAGATATAACCTTTATATACAGAAAGAATTCAGTGATACATACATACATACATACATAAACATACACATACACACATGCTTACACAGGCGCAGTTAACAGGTGCTGGTATAGCTGTGTGGTAAGAAGTTTACTTCACGGTCACATGGTTCCAGGTTTAGTCCCACTGTATGCCACCTTGGGTAAGTGTCACATAATATAACCCCAGATCGATCAAAGCCTTGTTAGTGGATTTGATTTAGTGTTGCTGATGTATTTGATATCAGACCAGACATCTTCATGCTTATCTTGTTCTCTTTCTCTCTGTTCTCTGTGTTTATGTATGTGTGTATATATATATATATATATATATATGGATAATGATAAATGGAGCAAAACGCATGTCGATGAAAGTTCCTTTAATTCCTACATATATGTTTCGAAATAAATGATAGTCTTTCACAAAGAAGAAAGAGCTGTTGGGGTTCCTCATTTATTTCTCTTCAGGGAGTTCATAATAAAACATGTAATAGCAAGACAAAAACGAAATATGTACGTATGTATGTATGTATGTATAAATATAACCATCTGTACGGGTATATTTCAGCATGTGTACATATGTGGGAGCATGATTTAGTGGTTAGGGTATTCAACTCAAGATTTTAAGGTCATGAGTTCGATTCCCGGCGACGTATTGTGTCCTTGAGCAAGACACTTTATTTCACGTTGCTCCAGTCCACTCAACTGGCAAAAATGAGTAGTAGCTGTATTTTAAAAGCTCAGCTTTGTCACAATCTGTTTCACGCTGAATCTCCCTGAGAACTACGATAAGGGTACGTGTAACTGTGGAGCACTCAGCCACATGCACGTTAATTTCATGAGCAGGTTTTTTTATTGATCGGATCAACTAGAACCCTCGTCTAACTGCCGGAGTGCCAATGCGTATGTGTGTTGACCTCCACCACCAGAACATACTATTGTCACACCAGGTTGAATGTCCTGTCAGCCGTGCCAAATTGTCATCCTCCAAAGAGCCCTGTCTATTTGTCTCATTTCATCTTATCCTTTTACGATCACTCGGAATTTATTCAGTCAGCTTTTCCGTTCAGTTGTCACTTGTCTGGTTGATACTTCCAGCTGAACTCCATTTTAGTGACTTTATGAACTTGACAAGCAAAAGCAGTCTCCGTAGCGAATTGGGAAAGATAGTCACTGGAAAGGTTGCGAATGGTGACGCACACACATACGTACATACATACATCATTCATTCATTCATTCATACATACATACATACATACATACATACATACATACATACATACATACAGATTCATCTCTTAGTTATCACATATCTATTGTGCCTAATTTTGAAGGAATACCTTGGCAGGTACACCATAGCATAATTATTAAAGCGGTCACTCTACAAACAATAAATGCATAGTTTGAAACCTGAAAGTTGATCTATTGTTCTCTTTCGTTCTAAAAATTGACACATATATGAAGAACATTTTTAGTATTATTTGCATATTGTTATAAAATATTTTTGAAGATTATGAATGATAAAGTAAGCATATTCATCATCAGGTCTAGTTCACATTTACCACTCAATACTAAATTCAGGTACTCACAAACTCACAAATAAAGCCAAGCTGGATTATTATTAGTCGCAGAAATACAAAGGGATTTAATCAATCAAATATTTTTATTTGTCACATCAACAAATTCGTATGTGATTACATGTTTCTCGTGAGAACGAGAAAGCATAAATTGTGATGAGTAATATCTTGTGTAAACTGAATAATGCTGCTTCATTATAATTATATTCGACAATCTTCAGACACTGGTCTTTATTATATATGCATAAGTGAAAGTATATAAATATCGGTGTATATGATAGATATTGTCATTATTCACACACACAGATTCATACACACAGAAAACTGTTTAAACTACAAAACTTCAAGCTTATCCCAATCCCTACCAAATACCGAATACCGAATACAACCGAGATCTTCTAAACCACCACACTTTTCCCTTCACACGCCATCATAGATCCCAACACATAACAGCACAACAAACCGAGTATACCATTACATTACAGCCATTACTATAACCTCCACAATGGCCCAGTGGTTAGGGCAGCGGACTCGCGGTCATAGGATCGCGGTTTTGATTCCCAGACCGGTCGCTGTGAGTATTTATTGAGCGAAAACACCTAAAAGCTCCACGACGCTCCAGCAGGGGATGGTGCCGAACCTTGCTGTACTCTTTCACCACAACTTTCTCTCACTTTTACTTCCGGTTTCTGTTGTGCCTGTAATTCAAAGGGTCAGCCTTGTCACACTCTGTGTCACGCTGAATATCCCCGAGAACTACGTTAAGGGCACACGTGTCTGTGGAGTGCTCAGCCACTTGCACGTTAATTTCACGAGCAGGCTGTTCCGTTGATCGGATCAACTGGAACCCTCGACGTCGTAAGCGACGGAGTGCCAACAACATAACCTCCACAACCCTCCCATTATCATGCACCCACTTCAAAATTTGCATTTAAAATAAAAAAACCTGGCTCCCATACACATTAAAATAGGAACTCCAAAAACAAACCCCAACATAAACCTTACAACGATTGCTGTAAGATTGCACTACCGCAAGTTTAAGCCATAGAATAAGCCATGGAATAATGTCAACATACCTACAGGGTAGCACACAATTACTTTAACACAGCGACACAAATATCCAATTTGTCGCTTTTATCAGTCATGCTAGGCGAATGGAAGAAGGGTCGTGATACATTCTTTTCTTTTATTCTTTTACTTGTTTCAGTCATTTGACTGTGGCCATGCTGGAGCACCACCTTTAGTCGAGTAAATCGACCCCAGGACTTATTCTTTGTAAGCCTAGTACTTATTCTATCGGTCTATTTTGCCGAACCGCTAAGTTACGGGGACGTAAACACTGCAGCATCCGTTGGCAAGCGATGTTGGGGGGACAAACATAGAAACACAAACATATACACACACACACACACACACACACACACACACACACACATATATATATATATATATATATATATATATATATATATATATATATATATATATATATATATATATATATATATATATATATATACGACAGGCTTCTTTCAATTTCCATCTACCAAATCCACTCACAAGGCATTGGTCGGCCCGAGGCTATAGTGGAAGACACTTGTCCAAGGTCCCACGCAGTGGGACTGAACCCGGAACCATGTGGTTCGTAAGCAAGCTACTTACCACACAGCTACTCCAACGCCCATTGCACATCATTTTTTTTACATATATCTTACATTTTGCATTCATAATTTGTATTATATTTTGCACATTACACTATGCTCAATGCGTTCGCTTCTGCATGATACAAATGAAATGCATACAGTTTCTTGCAGTACAGGAATGTGAAAACTTGCATATTTAGCACCACCAATGAAATGTAGATTGTTCTCAAAGTAACCCGGAAGCATCTCTGCATTCTCCATCACGATCCACCCTACGCACACATGCATACGTACATCTACAGGCCATCCCAGCTTTAGTGACACACTGAACACTCTATTCTGAAATATCAACCAACCACATTGAAATATTGTGACGACCACTTAGCAAAAACTATATACATATGATCCGGTCACAATAAATAAACAATGGCCAATTGTGACTGTGTCCACCACAAGTGGATACATGTAATTGTACGTTCGTGTGATCTTTCAAACGTTTACACATAGACACGAACGTTTCAACGGACTGATATAATACAGATACTATGACATATTGTGCAAGAAATTGACTCGATCAGTTAATTTTGATCCAATTTGGACGTACAGTCCAAACCAATTGTCATAATACAATGCATTGCCAGCGATATACTTTTGTTGTTGGCACTCCGTCGGTTACGACGTCGAGGGTTCCAGTTGATCCGATCAACGGAACAGCCTGCTCGTGAAATTAACGTGCAAGTGGCTGAGCATTCCACACCTTAACATAGTTCTCTGGAAGATTCAGCGTGACACAGTGTGACAAGTCTGACCCTTTGAATTACAGGCACAACAGAAACAGGAAGTAAGAGTGAGAGAAAGCTGTGGTGAAAGAGTACAGCGGGGTTCGCCACCATCCCCTGCCGGAGCCTCGTGGAGCTTTAGGTGTTTTCGCTCAATAAACACTCACAACGCCCAGTCTGGGAATCGAAACCGCGATCCTATGACCGCGAGTCCGCTGCCCTAACCACTGGGCCATTGCGCCTCCACACCAGCGATATACTACCCATTACCTATAAATGTTATCAATATATGCGCATGAGCAAGGTGGCGAGCTGTTAGAAATTCCGAGCGGCATAGCGTCCGTTTTTATGTTTTGAGTTCAAATTCCACCGAAGTCGACTTTGCCTTTTATCCTTTCGGAGTCGATAAAATAAGTACCAGTCGAACACTGAGATTTACATCAAACTCTGTGCTCAACTCGTACTTATTTTATCGACCTGTGAAAGACGAAAGGCAAAGTCGACCTCGGCGGAATATAAACTCAGAACATAGAGGCGGTGGCAATACTGCTAAGCATTTAACCTGGCGTACTAACAATTGGGATCTTTTTTAAAACGGGGCCACATTTTTCATTAACGAAACACTTTGAAATTTGGAACACTGGTAGAATGTGTCATATAAAACATCTTTTTCTCTTAGTCTTCTTAAAAAAAAAAGAAATCCATAAGTTATTCCATGTTAAAGTTGTCGTATTTCTGTAATTTCAACCAATCACTGACGTCCATTCAGCCGATATACATTAAGTGCCGACTACATAAACAAACGATTCTGAAACAATTAACCCTAACCCTAACCCTAACCCTAACCCTAACCCTAACCCTAGGGTTAGGGTTAGGGTTAGGGTTAGGGTTAAAGCAAATTTAAAATGAAAAAAGCAAATAAAACGAAGGTATGGAGATTAAATACGCTTTACATCGCTTAATCAGCCAAAGGAGTAAATATAAACAACTGAATACTTGTCAGTGATTGGTTGAAATTATCGAAATAAGACAATTTTTTACATGAAATAAATTCGAATA
>NC_142936.1:77744566-77757066 GCF_046866305.1 Octopus bimaculoides | reverse complement strand
ATTGTGTTCGGGGCAATAAAAACTTGGCTCTTTTATTTAATGTTAGGTAACTAATTAGTGATTTATTAGTTAGGCACAACATTTATAGAATGGGAAGTGTAGTGTCGATTGAATCTATCTCTGTTATTTTATTGCAAGCCGTTTTAATAACTCCCCGATCAATGAAAACAAGGTTTAATTCAGATAAAATGATGAAGATAAAACTGAATGCTTAAGACACCTATAAGTGTTACACGCGCAAGAACGTCTATGCGGTTAAGAAGTTCGTTTTGCAACCACGTTGTTTTGGGTTCAATCTAACTGCGTGGCACCTTAGGCATGCGCCTTCAGCTATAGCTCCGGACCGATCGATGCCTTGTGAGTGAATTTAGAATACGGAAAAGCCCGTCATGTATATATATATATATATATATATATATATATATATATATATATATATATATATATATATATATATATATATATATATATATATATATATATATATATATATATATATATATATATATATATATATGGGGTGGGGGAGAGAGTTGTGAGTGCGCGTGTATGTGTGTTTTTGTACACGCACACACCACTTGATCACCGGAGTTAATTTGTTTATTTCTCCGTAAAACAGCGGTTTGGTAAATGACACCGATAGAATAAGTATCATTCTTTAAAAATATTGACTATGGTCGATAGTTTTTGGGGTTTTTTTGTGGGGTGAGGGTTGTTTTGTTTTTCTTATAGGGACTTGGTACATCACCTCTAAGGTGATGCCTCACTACGACCACATTCTAAACTATATACATTACTTACCTGGCTGTTCAAGAAATCTCTGTACTGAGACTCTTCTTTTTTGATATCCTTACAGCGAGACTTCATACATTCCATGGCTTCATTAACACATGCATTGTTTGTTCCGAAAGGCGTGCCTCCCACCATATCCTAAAATTAAATAATGGGTTTTGATTTAAACACAAGGTAAGGCAGCGAGTTAGCAGAATCGTTAGCACGCCAGGCAAAATGCTTAGCGGCATTTTATACGTCTTTACGTTCTGAGATCAAATTTCGACTAGGTCAACTTTGTCTTTCATTCTTCCGGTGCTGATAAAATAAGTATCAGTTGAGCACCAGGGTTGCTGTAATCGTCTTAACTCCTCCCAGCAATATTAATGGCCTTGTGATAAAATTTGAAACCAATTTAGACGCAAGGCAAGGCCAACAATATCAATGGAACCTAAAGCTTCACGAGGCTCCGGCAGGGGATGGTGGCGAACCCTGCTGTACTCTTTCACCACAACTTTCTCCCATTCTTTCTACCTGTTTCTGTTGTGCCTGTAATTCAAAGGGTCAGCCTTGTCGCACTGTGTCACGCTGAATATCCCCGAGAACTACGTTAAGGCTACACGTGTCTGTGGAGTGCTCAGCCACTTGCACGTTAATTTCACAAGCAGGCTCTTCTGTTGATCGGATCAACTGGAACCCTCCCTCGACGTCGTAAGCGACGGAGTGCCAACAACAACATAATGTCTCCACTATACAACAGTCTCCAAATCGAGAGCACTTCAGGAGAGAACAGTATAGAAATATATATAGAATTATGATATGGATATACGTGTCTGTGGAATATTCAACCACTTATACGCTTTTTCAATGAGGAGGCAGTTCTGTTGATCGAGTTATTGAAAACTGACGGTCTGAAATTCCGACCGAGATCTGATTATTCCATTTCTACCTTCAAAAGCATCTGAACTTCGTATCACCACACCCTCTCAACACTAAGACTCACTTGACTCACTCACTTCTCTCCGTGTCTTGTCTTCCAGACTCCTTACAAAAAACTTCGTCCAGTATTTACTCCCTAAAACTGTTATCTTCTGGGATACTTACTCTAATACATGATGTTTTCTTTTTTTTATTTTTTTTATTCTTCTACAGTCACTGATATACAGATTTTCAAATTGAATGTCTCATGCAACAATTTCATTACTTAAGCAGAATAACAGAACTTGTCCTTTTTATTCTCATTATATTATTGAAAGGAAAAAAGCAGCAGGCTTTTGATCAAATTATCTAATGCATGTAACAACAGTATTCTGCAGCCGAGCAGCCGTACAAGACGATTCTTATAAGAAGCATGTGTCTATTGATTAAATAGCCGTTCGTGGTCTTTACTCTGTGGAGACCCATGAAGTGGTAACACAAAGTGTCTATGCAAAGACAAGTTTAGGAAGAGTGAACTACAGAAACAAAATTTCAGAAAGGTTTATAGTGTTATGTCGAATGGAGCTGAAGTAAAAAGAACAGGATCGAATGTGAATGGATTTCTGTATCATTTTACTAACTACGGAGCCCTGTCTATTGTGGAGTGGACGAGAAGGAGAATTGAGAACAGTTAGGCAAGATCCTTTTGACAAGGACGTAGCAAGAGTTAAAATAAGAAAGTTATGAGTTGGCCAAAGGAGTCCTTTGCTCTTTCAATAGTTATTTTTGATCGTTTTTTTTTATAGTTGAATACATCCTGGGAATATTTTCAAGGAAGTTGTTTATAAACTATAGTTTACTGTAGTTTACTAGTCCGGCTACAGTACAGCATACAGGAATTAATCATGCTTAAGGAAACTAAACTTTTATGACGCTAAAAGTTCATGACTTGGGTGGGCCATGTCCAAAATTAGAGTTGAATGGGATATGGCCATTTATATGTTTTGGCTTGGTGTGGATCCCATTTGAAAAGAAAAGAACCTAATAGGAAGTAACATTGTTTCATGTCTTCGAAGTATATTAGTAATATATATATATATGATTTTGCTGCGATGGTTTTTGTTAAGCAGCGTCGATTTTTACAAAAACACAATGCAGTACCTGGTCCAGAAGTTGAAACCACTAACTTGCAATCGTGAATCCAACACTCTAACCACTAGGCCATACGCCCTCAGCACACACTTCTGTACATTTATACATATCACACACATACACACGCACCCATGCGCGCGCGCACATGCACACACACTGACACACACACACTTACACACACAAACAAACAAACACACAAACACATATATACTACACACGCAGACACACAATCTCGAGGCATATTTTATACTAATTTTACCTGTCTTTTTTCGGCCCACTCTGAACATTCTTTGACTTTCGACATGTTTGCAGGGGACATAAAACTGCCGTCGTCTTCCTGAATAAGTTTTGATTCAATTGATTTCATTGTGATCTGGAATGAAGAAAATGGTAAGAATTATATTGGGACTAAATAGTAAAATCAAACATAGGCAATTCAAAGCAATTTTGCAGAGGTCAATTTTGCCTTTCATTCCCTCGGGGTCGATAAAATAAGTACCAGTCAAGCACTGAGTTTAATGTAATCAACTTATCCCTCCCCTCAAAAACTTTTGGCCCCATGCCAAAATTTGAAATCATTATCATTATCATTGTTGTTGTTGTTGTTGTTAGTAGTAGTAGTAGTAGTAGTAGGAACAATATTATTATTATTACTATTATTATTATTATCATCATTATTATTTATTATTACTATTACTATTATTATTATTATTATTATTATCATCATTATTATTATTACTATTACTATTATTATTATTACAATTATCATCATTATTATTATTATTATCATTATTATTATTATTATTATTATTATTTGTTAAACGAAGCCATATCATTTGGTATTCAAATGATATTCAAAGTGATATTCATTATTTTCGTTTCACATTCCAATTTAGACCATCCTCTGTACACACACACACACACACACACACATCGACATGGGTTCAATACTGGTGCATTCGAGCAGCACAACCTTGAAGCATGTTACATCGGTTGTTTCCAATTACTACACCGTTGAACTTATATTTCGTATCTTACATCGAACAAAGCATTATGTGCTAGATGAGGTGTTAAGAGTGAAGATGATCGACTAAAACATTCTTGAAGACTGCCCCAGCATGGCAACAGTCGAATAGTTTTAAAAAAAAATAAATGTTACATGTGTAGAAACGCCAAGATAATATACAACTGGTAGCTGCTTTTGTTTTAGCAGCACACCACATGCAAACTGAAATCAAAGATGTAGTAAGACATAACCAACGGAACTGTAAAACCCACATATATGTTTTAAGCACGTAATGCTGCTTTCGAAATTTGCCCGTGGGGGGGAAAAAAGGAAAGATTCTTCCTTCGTGAGTAGAATTGTCGATCTTTTGCAAGCAACCCACTCATGTAAATCGCACATTCCACAGAAATTACTCACAAGGAATTGTTCCTGCGTTTGTATTTAATCGCCAAATAATCACCATCTTTTATCTACGAACGTGACGCGAAGTCTAAGGAAGTAAGCACCTATGGGCTAAACATAGAGGGCACCTAGGGGCTAAACATAGAGGGAACCTAGGGGCTATACATAGAGGGCACCTAGGGGCTAAACATAGAGGGGACAAACAAGGACAGACAAAGGAATTAAGTCGATCATATGACCCCAGTGCGTAACTGGTACTTAATTTATCGACCCCGAAAGGATGAAAGGCAAAGTCGACCTCGGCGGAATTTGAACTCAAAACGTAACGGCAGACGAAATACTGCTAAGCATTTCGCCCGGCGTGCTAGCCTTTCTGCCAGCTCGCCGCTGCCTTTCATGAATTTAGGATGGAATCATTTATAAGGTGTTTAACGTTTATAGAATCAATAATACGAATACTTGTGGTTCACCAGTAAAATAAAAAAGGACTATAAGCACTTTGTCTTTGATTTTATTTAAGGAACCTACATTTACCAGACATGTTTCACATTTACATCTGACAGACTTGTTAATTTCTTTGTAATTACAAAGACTCTTTTAAAGTTAAATTTAGAATAACGACATGAAAGTCAAATTAACGACGGCCCTAATTAACATCAGATAGACTAATTAATATAGATTATCAACTTATTTAGATTTTTTTTCTATCTTACGTCGAGAATAAAAGTTTCCTTGTATGCCTTTTGCAGGAGAACAAATTTACGTCAATTCTTTCATTCTTTTATTCTTTTACTTGTTTCAGCCATGCGGCTGCGGTCATGCTGGAGCACCGTTAAACATATTATAGAAGAATAAAAGTATTTTGTCAGGATGTCTTTTGACTGTAATAATTATTTACATAAGTTATGGACTTTTTACATTCTATTATACTAGTCTATGACTTATTTCAGTAACTGGACAGCGGCCATACTGGAGCCACCAGTACTTATTTTAAGTCTGATACTTATTCCATCGAGAACTTCTGTCGAACCGCTAGATTACTGGGATGGAAACGAGCCAATGTGCGATTTGTTTTTGAGCAAAGCAATACATTTCAGGTTGGTTCAGTCAACTCAACTGAAAATGATGCAACTCCCCACTCTCTCACTCTCTTTAGCTGTCATATCCTAGAAGTTGCAATTCGTGTAGGGTAGGACGCGAGAAGATGTCTATGTCTGCTCATGATTACATAAGCACCTAAAACAATTAGCGAAAGTATAGTGTAGTTACATAGCCATAATTGCTGGCGAGCGAGTGAGCGCTAGCTGTTCTAAACTGGTCTTCACTACTAGCTTTTGTTAATGTGGCAAGTTGGCAGAATCGTTAGCACACCGGACAAAATAGTTAGTGGCATTTACTCCGTGTTTACGTTCTGAGTTCAAACTCCACCGAAGTCAACTTTGCCTTTCCTCCTTTTGGAGACAATAAAATAAGTACCAGCTAAGCACTGGGGTCGGTATAATCGACTAGTCCCTTCTCCAAAATTTCAGGCCGTGTGCCTTTAGCAGAAATTTGTGTTTTTTACATTTCCCTCATAATAAACGCCTCGCATTATATTATTGTAATTTTTTTCTTTCAGGTTTGTCAACAACAGTTTGGAACCGTAACATAAAACATAAAAATATAAACGATGTATTTTCTATAAGAATGTAAAGAAGCAATTTTCCTTTAATAATGTATGTCTCCATCCACTCACATGATTTCGATTTTCTGGTTTTAGTTGTTTCCTTTATGGTACCAATTCTTTTGAGAAAGGCATGAACTTTATAGTTCCCTTCTCTTTTAATAAATAGGTGACTACGTTCCTTCATTAAAAAATCAATTTACCCATAATTAAAGATCAAACAGGATGGCTTTCAGTTAATTAGAATATGTTAATTTCATCACAACAGTAAATGTAAACTCTAACCTTTCTTATAGAAATGAATTCACATTCAGGATTCTTGTTTTCAAAATAACTATCTGGATTCTACATTAGCAGATTCATATTACGAGCATCAAATTAGGTTACAGAACAAGGCCAATTTGCTATATATACCATATAAAACCATACTGACATCATCACCAGAAAATTCCAGTAACTTAATAATTGTTTCTAAGTTAGCTACAAGACCAGAAACTTTGAGTGAAGGGCTTGTCAGTAACATTGATCCCATTCCTTCTCTGGCGCATTAGTTTATCAATTCTTGCTCGAGTGACAAAAATCCTGTCAACTTGTCAATTAAACAATGGAGGTGTTCAATTCGTAATGTTGGCTTCAGATAATCATTTTTTTCCCCTCTCAATCTCCTGATATTATTTTACACTAAACAGCATTTTTGTAGTAGTACCCAACATCTCAAAAAGCGTACTCTGGAATGGCTTTTGTTACCTTATACGGGTAGATACGAACGCTCTGTCCATACACGTGAGATAAATGGAAGTACTAGTTGTGGAATTCATACTTCTACATGATTATTAGTGATTAAATAATGAAAAGAAATAGACTTAAACGGAAAACGAAACCAGAATCTTAATTCTGAGTGTTTAGCGCTATCTAGGAAACCGCAGAACATCAAATTTGAAGTAATTATGTTAATTTATAATCTTTGTTGCAATACTTTTCTCGTGAACGTCCTCATAGGAGGAAAGGAAATTTGGTTGCTATTTGAATATTTTTCTAAGTTATTCACTCTGCAAACTATAGGGAGGAAATGCGTCCTGATTTCAGCAGTGAGAGTCAACTGAAAATTATTGCATGATTACTTAATTAGGCAAAAATTATCAGATTTACGGTGGAAGCAAACATTGTGAATTATAATGTTCGTGAGATAACTAAAGTTAAGCGAAACTTTCTAACTCGTTCAACTGGGAAAGGGAACCAAGACTTAGTGGGAATCGATCTCATGACTGCAAAATGCAGAGGGAGAAATGATTATATATAGTTGTATGGCTGACTAGAGACATATGCAGTGCATCAACTGAAATTATATTTAAATATTACAAGTTAATATATTCTAATACTTCAGAGTAACGACTTGGTAAAATCACTTGAGCGTCGGAGACAAAATAGCTTTGCAGTAGACGTTCAAGTCACGCCAGAATTAAGTTGTGCTTCTAAATTCATGAAAATAAGGTACAATTCAAGTATTGAGACCGAATCCCTCAAATCTGAACTCGGAAACGTAGGAGACCAGCAGAATGAATCGTAAGTAAACTGGCACAAAGCAACAGGAACCCCTTGCTGCACTTTTCTCAAGAAAACTCATGTATCAAGTTCTGGAATGAACGTCCATGATCACGGAAGTCTGTAGCTGTGGCACATGATAAAAGGAAAGAGCGACAGAGAAAGTGAGAGAGAAAAGGGTATCTCAGTGTTTCAGCCCCCAAAATTGAATAGACTAAAACAGAGATATTCTGACACATAAAGAGAGAAACAAAGAGAGAGGAAGAGAAAGAGATGAGATTGGGGTGGTTGTCTCAGTTACTCAGCCTACAAAATAGTAGAATATAAGAGAAATGTTAAAATCCACATTGAAAACTGCTGATGCACATTATAATTCAGGCTCTATATACCTCATCTGAATTCAGCATTGCGTGAAACATTTTAAAACTAATATCTTATTTAGACTTGCACATGTCACTCAGCACGTTAAGGACTTAAGAATACTGGAATATACTCAAGCTCCCGCCACTGCTACTCCAATAAGAAAAGCAGATAACAAATAAAATAATATAAAAGAATCGTACCGTTCACCGTTGAGAATCACACTTTGTAACGCTTAACAAAAAAGAAATAAATTCAATGTTAATACTATGTCTAAAGAATACGGTTCCCATACGTTCGTAGGTGAATAAAAGAAATATTTTACACTGTTGTACAAAGTCCTTTTTATACCGCAACTTACGGTTTTGAAAGGTAATTAAACGTAATGGTATTGTTACTTTCCATAAATATGGTCTGACTTTCACTAGTTTATAAAGTCGACCGTATAGAGTGTGAAATATTTCGTTTAGTATAAATATTGCTAACTCTATAGGAAGGATCTGCTGTAACAACAGAACGTGAAGTTTCCCAACAGCGACTGTACGAAATGGGAAAGCTGAGTAAAGTTGACACGCGTGATGTGGATGGGTGTTTATATATGTAAACTCTGTGCGAGTGTGTGTGTGTCTCTAGCGGCGTGATTTATTGACAGAGCTGTGTATGCGTAAGTAGCAATGTGTGTGTGTGTGTGTGTGTGTGTGGTGGGGGGTGTCTGTGTGCGTGTGCATGCATGCTTGTGTCTGTGTAATACTTTGAATGTTTGTGCAGAAATACAGACTGGTAGTAAGAAACGTATAAATTTAACAGTAAATTATATATATATATATATATATATATATATATATATATATATATATATATATATATATATATATATATATATATGTATGTATGTGTGTGTGTACATACATACATACATACATACATACGTGCTTACGTATATAACTGGTACTCTGTTGGTTACGACGACGAGGGTTCCAGTTGCTGTGATCAACCGAACCGCTTGCTCGTGAAATTAACATGCAAGTGGTTAAGCACTGCACAGACACGCGCACACTTAACGTAGTTCACAGGAAGATTCTGCGTGATACAGAATGCGTCAAGGCCGGTCCTTGAATTACATTTTCGTCTGTTGAGTAGACTGGAAGAAGGTGAAATAAGACGTCTTGTTCAGGACACAACGCACCGCCGGGGATCGAACTCAACTCACAGCCATATAATCGTGAGCTGAATACCCGAGCCACTTGGCCATGCACCTTTACTATTTACTATACAGACACACACACACACACACACACACACACACACACACACACACACACACGCACTCACATATATACAGAGAGAGCGAGAGAGCGGGAGTGAGATAGGGATGTAGGGAAAAGAGAGTTTTATTGAAATTGAAGCTAAGAATTTATCTCGTGAGTTGAATTTCATGCCACCGCGATCTTTAGGCAGGACAAACTCTCATCTTTCATTTCGACAGAAAAAAAGCATTTCCTGTAATGTACTGAGTACTCCTTTCTCATATATATATATATATATATATATCACTCAGTTCTATATCGCTGTTAAAGTCCGGTACGTTATTGCCTTAATGCAATAGCGAGAACAGACATAGCATTCCATAAGGTTAAAAACTGAATAAAAAGAATATTCTGAACAGACTATTAACAGAAAATTATAGCAATCTTATTGGCGTTTGAAAACCTTCATTTTCTCTACAGCTGTTTCCATAACCTACACGGAAAGGTTGACAACCAAATGATAGTTATGTACTTATTAATGGCAGTTTTTAAATTTCAATAAATATAATCAATATTGATTTTAAAGTTTTACACAAGGATAGCAATTTTGGGTGAGGGGCTAAGTCGATACATCGATCCCAGTGTCCAACTGGTACTTATTTTATCGACCACAAAAGGATGAAAAGTAAAATCGAACTTGGCGGAATTTGAACTCATAACGTAGAAACGGACGAAATGCCACTAAAGCATTTTATCCGGCGCGGTAATGATTCTGCTAACTCTCTGCCTTCTGCAAGTAATTAATATTAACATTAATTAAACTGTAAACTGGAACGCGTCGCACTTGCCACCAATATGTATCAATCCCAACATCTCACACCATTATGTAGTAGCTTCTACGAAGTCGCACGAGTTGCTAGAAACAATAGACAAATGTTGTTCATATTACACTCTACTGTTTAAAATATAAAATATAGAAGGGATGGCCATTACTGAAACGCCTTTGATGAAATGTTCCCTCAATCAGTTTTAACCTGGAGCTACACAGTAACTTAGTCTAAAGGAGAAAACAAAGCCACGTCTGCTAGAAATAGCAGCTAAACTCGATGGAAAGAAGGAAAAAAAAGACACTTTATTTCCTCAATTTTTTTTTTTTTGTTTGTTTGGGGGGGGGGGTTATTTTGGGGTTTTTTTTTTGCTTATTTCTGTGTTTTATATACGATTCTGAAAATTATGATTTTATCCACAAAATTTCAGATGTTATATTTTTGTCCCCGCTTCCATATTTGTTACCTTATCGCGAGATATGGAAATTCGAGGGACAAGTATCTCAAAACTCAGCAGTTAAAATTCCCTTAATCTACACAAATCTACTTTAAAATAAATAAATAAATAAATAAATAAATAAAAAGGCGGTGACCGCTACAAAGCATTTAAACGTAGGCTTGTTCAAGCAGTGTTTACGCGCAGCTAAAACGAAAAACAACAATAGGAACCGCTTCTTAAAAAGGCTATTAACGCACCTTGTGTGCGGTTTGCAGAAATATATTTATGCTATACCTTCTACATTTTCACTGATAAATGCTTTCATAATGTGCACCCATGGGTTAATCTTCCGCAACTAGAAAAACAGTTGAAATGAAAACAAAGCTAAGCTTACTTAAAGCAGACTTCTTCTATGTATATTGTTAAAAGGGTAGAACATTTAGAAAAATTTCATACCAGTGGCTAGCGTGCGTGATAAACGTCAATAGACTACATATTTTCATAAATAAAAAGTGTAGAGTATTTCTACACATAGAGTCTATTGACTGTTATTACGCATGCTAGCCACTGGCATGAAATTTTTCTAAATATTCTACCCTTTTAATTTTCACGGTAGATATATATATATATATATATATATATATATATATATATATATATATATATATATATATATATTCTTGGATCTATTTTAAAACGGGGGCCACATTTTTCATTAATGTTTTACGTAGTGTTTTTGGTACGGAAAGACTTTCAAACTTCGTAAACTATCTATTTTGTGTTATAGAACAGAAAAATATTTTTGTATTCGAATTTATTTCATGTAAAAAATTGTCTTATTTCGATAATTTCAACCAATCACTGACAAGTATTCAGTTGTTTATATTTACTCCTTTGGCTGATTAAGCGATGTAAAGCGTATTTAATCTCCATACCTTCGTTTTATTTGCTTTTTTCATTTTAAATTTGCTTTAACCCTAACCCTAACCCTAACCCTAACCCTAGGGTTAGGGTTAGGGTTAGGGTTAATTGTTTCAGAATCGTTTGTTTATGTAGTCGGCACTTAATGTATATCGGCTGAATGGACGCCAGTGATTGATTGAAATTACAGAAATACGACAACTTTAACATGGAAAAACTTATGGATTTCTTTTTTTTTTAAGAAGACTAAGAGAAAAGGATGTTTTATATGACACATTCTACCAGTGTTCCAAGTTTCAAAGTGTTTCGTTAATGAAAAATGTGGCCCCCGTTTTAAAAAAGATCCATATTGTTTTCTACTCTAGGCACAAGGCCCGAAATTTTGGGGGTTAGGGCCAGTCAATTAAATCAATCCCAGGACGCAAATGGTATTTAATTTATTGATTCCGAACGGATGAAAGGCAAAGTCGACCTCGGCGGAATTTGAACTCAGAACGTAAAGACAGACGAAACTACCTCTGAGCATTTCGTCCGGCGTGCTAATTTTTCTGCCAGCTCACCGCCTTTCACACACACACACACAAACACGCGCACGCACGCACGCATATATATGTATGTATACTCTTTTATTAAAGCTGCAAAAACGTCAAAAAACTGTTACTCAGAGTTTCACGTTCCCGTTCGTCAGACAGTTGTGACCTAAACGGTAATAAAGCTGTGATGATAGATGCTATATATGATATGATATAATCAAATCATATATATATACCAAATCATATATTACATGTACCATCACAATTTTATTCCAGTCCTGGTCACAACTGTCCGACAGACGGAAATGTGAAGTTTGGGTAACAGTTTTGAGACATTTTTGTAATTTTAATAAAGAAAAAAAGTATATTACTCTACGTTCGTTATTCGAGTATTATCTTTTCCCACTCTCTTTTGTATTTACGTATCGTGTATATTTGTGTGTGTGTGTGTGTGTGTGTGTGTAAATATATATATATATATATATATATATATACCGGAGTAAGCACATGAAATGTGCAACAAGAACAAAACTGTCCGATGAACGGGAACGTGAAACTCAGAGTAACAGTTTTTTGTTATATTTCTGCTGCTTTTAAATAAAGTATATATATATATATATATATATATATATATATATATATATATAGAGAGAGAGAGAGAGAGAGAGAGAGAGAGAGAGAGAGATGTAAATGTCTGTTTTGTCAAGTTTCATATAAAG
>NC_142936.1:77737066-77742066 GCF_046866305.1 Octopus bimaculoides | reverse complement strand
ACCAAACGTCGGGGCTCTTAATCCTATAAGATACGTAAAGACAGACGAAATACCGCTAAGCATTCTGCTAACGATTCTGCCAGCTAGCCGCCTTTTTTTGAAGAATAGAATGATTTCCAATACTGCAGTGAATGGTAATTGATAAATAAGCAAATATATATTTGAAAGATGATTGGACAGAATGTTGTCACTTTTCAAAATCGATAGAGTCTGTGAGATAAATCGACTGACCATTTATATATATGTCATACACATAATATAGCGTCATGTCTTAGCAACGAATTATCATTATTCCTTCGGAATGTATGTGTATATATAAATGAGAATATATGTATCACCTAAATCTAGATGTATGTAGATTATATATATATATACAACATATATGGTAGATTTATTAACTGCTAAATTAGTTATTTTTTCGTGAACCTAAACAAAAATCTTAAGCGATTTTTGAAACTTTTTGGATTTTCATCAGAGTCGTTTACATGAACTTGATCCATACGAGAAAAATGAGCTGCCAATCTCATATTCAACAACTGCAGCAGCTGCAGGGAACTGTGTCTATAATTTTGCATACCGTAAGTGTTGACTCGTGTAGGATAAAATAAAGCCAAACTTGGCATTTTTTTTCTTCATTTACACGTCCGTTACAAAATGAAAGGGAAGTAACTACAGCACAGCACCCAACAGAATATTAACCGTTTCTCTCCCTTGTATCATTTCGCGATATACATTTATACCAATATGCTGCGCGTGTGAAATCATTATACTAATTTGTTTGTTAATTTGTAGTCGTTGCCTCCTATTTAGTTTTTGGCATTTAAATGGACGCTCCTGAATTAATATTCAATACAAATTTTAACATAAGAGTTGAAAGAATCAACTTAGGTTTAATCATATTTATATTCTGAATATAGAATGGTCCTGTATAAAAAACAATTTTAAAACGAATAATCGCACAAGAAGCAGAAATATGACTGGGATATAAATATAATTAAATCTATATAGACCCTTTTAAAACCTATGTTGAATTTGTAATTAATGATTAGAAAATCTTTAGCAAAGTGAAAACAGTACTTATCCAAATTTTTCCATAATTCAAATTCAAGTTTGAATTACGGAAAAATTTGGATAAGTACTGTTTTCACTTTGCTAAAGATTTTCTACTATTTGAAAATAATATGTATTCTTGTTATTATACTATTCATTTGGTTCTTTATAGATTATTTTTAATAGATAACTTATTTAACACTAAATTATTTAGAAGTTATAGTTTCATTTCAACATAATATTAGAACTTCGATTTGAATAGTGTTGATATATTTTCGATTATTTTTGATTAATATTATTTGATTAATTATTAATCTTTATAGTTTATAATATCGTTATAGTTTTTTTTTTTTTTAAATCAAAACTTTGTATATATATATAAAGTTTAACCTTTTATTCTTAATAATGTTTTCTTTCCTAATTTTTTCATTCATAATTTTTCCATTCATAATTTTTTCATTCATATTTTGTTTATTACGTTTGTAGAAATAAATAATCTTGTATTTTTCTATTATTCAATTGATCTTTAATTATAATTAAATAAACGTCTTTAGCTTTAAATAGTATAGCTTTAACTATTACACCGGTTAACTTAAACTTCGTTCAACTTGTTTTTAAAACAATGAGAATTTAAAACAATGATAATTTATGTAAGATGTTTTTTGTATATAATATACATGTTATTATAATGGATGAAGGGATGATTATTGAATGGTTATTATTTTGATATTATGATATTTTTTAAATAATTTTTCTATCTTTATATAATAAGTATTTCATATTAATTCATTTGGTACTTATTGTTGGTTGATATATATCTAATTATTGTTCTACTTACGATCTGACGAGTAGCTATATTTTTGAATAGAACTTATTTTCGATAATTTCAATTGATTTTAATCGATTTAAATTTTTTTTCTATTTGGAAATTGGTTATGAAACACGTGTAATCTTTTTATTATATTTATCTTATGATATTTACTTTACTTTATATTATACTCATTTATTGTGCTTTTAATTATTAATTTTTCTATATGTGATAGTGGATTTTCATCGATGAGTTCTTGAAAATTGGTCATTTTCCCTAAAACTATATATATATATATATATATATATATATATATATATATATATTATATATAAATATATATATATATATATATATATATATATATATATATATATATATATATATATATATATATATATATATATATATGTGTGTGTGTGTGTGTGTGTGTGTGTGTAAATAAATATATATATATGAGTATATATATGAGTATATATGAGTATATATGAGTATATATATATATATATATGTGTGTGTGTGTGTGTGTGTGTGTGTGTGTGTGTGTGTGTGTGTGTGTGTGTGTGTTTTATATATTTATTTATTTATGTGTTTCAGCCAAGTGGCTGTGGTCATGCTGGTGCACCACCGTGATTTTCACGTTCCTTGCATGGCTCTTCTCCCCCACCTGACATGGTCCAATCAAGAGTTTTGATGGCACGTCTGGTGTATAAGAGAATTTGACATAGCTGCCCTAAACTGCGTCTCATTACGAGCCATTGGTTCGTCTGGTATCGTGGAGAGGAAAGTGTCAAGTTTTGTCTTGAAGACCTCCGCATCCATGTCTTGCATGTCTCTCAAATGTTTTGGCAGGGCATTGAAGAGCTGAGGTCCTCTGAAACCGAGGCTGCTGCAGTATCTCGTTCTTATGTGAGATGCAGTGGACGGTACCTTTGGCACCATGCAGTGGCGACCCGTGCGGGCATTCCTGTAGTACTTGATGCCAAAGTTTGGCACCAGTCCTTCCAGTATTTTCCATATGTATATTATTACATATCTCTCCCGCCTGC
This sequence comes from Octopus bimaculoides, assembly GCF_046866305.1. Classification (NCBI taxonomy): domain Eukaryota; kingdom Metazoa; phylum Mollusca; class Cephalopoda; order Octopoda; family Octopodidae; genus Octopus; species Octopus bimaculoides. Next base: position 77,739,159 of record NC_142936.1, on the reverse strand, counting down.
ACTCCAGGGAGTAGAGACCTAGTGCCTTCAGTCGCTCCCTGTAGTTCATCTGTTGGACTGTGGCGATCTTTTTTGTATAGTGCCGCTGAATTGCCTCGAGTTCTGCTGTCCGCTTACCACTGTGTGGTGACCACAACTGAGAGCAATAGTCTAGGCGGCTCAGAACAAATGTCTTCCACAGAGTCAACATGACTTTTTGATCCCTTGTACGGAATGTCCTCAGTATCCACCCTGCCAGTTGTCTGCACTTTGCTGTCAACTTGACAATGTGCATGTGAAATGATGCATCACTACACATGTTGATGCCCAGATCTCTTACTGTTTGTGGTTCTGGGATTGCAGTACCTCCAGGCCCTGTGTATGCCAGTTGGGAGGTACTTGTGGTCTTGTAGCGCAGTACTTGAAATTTTTTTGCATTGAACTGCATATTATTTTGCTCTGCCCACTCATATATTGCATTTAGGTCATTCTGCAGGCTTACAATATCATCAGGATTCTTTATTGCCTGAGATATCTTTGTGTCATCAGCATAGCTAGTGACAGTGGCTCTCCGAGTGACCGTGGGCATGTCCAGAAGGGCCACTATGAACATTAGTGGCCCCAGAACAGTTCCTTGTGGAACACCGCTCAACATTTGTGTTTCCCTAGATAGTTCTCCATTGGCCGCAACTGTCCGACTCCTACCAGTCAGGAAGCCATGCAGCCACTCTCCTAATTTACCAGCCATGCCAAGGTTTCGCAGCCTGTGACATATCAAGCCATGATCAACCCCGTCAAAGGCCCCTGCAAAGTCGAGATATATCATATCAATACTTGAATGGTCAAGTAGCTGCCTCGGAACCCAGTCATAATGCTGCAAGAGCTGCGTGAGGCAGCTTCCACCTGGACGGAAACCATGCTGGGTCTCACTCAGCAAGTCATTTTCTTCCAGGAACGCAATCAATCTCCTTCTGACAATTCGTCCCATGACCCTGCTAATATGTGAAGTCAGAGAGATGGGCCTGTAGTTCCCAGCCCCCGCCCTGCTTCCACCTTTATGGATAGGACATATGTGTGTGTGTGTAAATAAATCTATATATATATATATATATATATATATATATATATATATATATATATATATATATATATGTAAATAAATATATATATATATATGTATATGTATATATATGCATACATATGCATATAGATGTGTATGTATATGTATATGTATAGATATATATATAATACAAACACTATCTTCTACAAAACTACATCAAAAAGACAATTTACTCGAGTATGTGTTCTTATGCATATAGTGGCATATCTAGACATGCTCATTTTTACGTAAATGATAAACTTCTGAAAAGTATTACAAATTTTTACAGATCCTATGATGGATAGGATCTGTAGTCTTCGAATCAGCTTTCTCCTTTCTGATTTTGAGAAGCATAACTCCTCGAGGTTGGTTTTTAGGCAGTGTATGTATATATGTATGTATGTATGTATGTATGTATGTAATTATGTATGTATGTATGTACGTACGTGTGTGTGTATGTATGTATTATGTATGTATGTATGTATGTACGTATGTATGTGTGTGTATGTATTTATGCATGTATGTATGTATGTATGTATGTATATTAATTGCTGGCAACAGCACAGTATTATGGTGCTGTTCTTATTTCTATAGAAAATCTGTGGAGATAATTTTTAAAAGTATGTAGGTAGGTATGTATGTAGGTACGTACTTAATTTCGTGCGTATGTATGTATGTATGTATGTATGTATAGGTGTGTATGTCTATATATGTATGCATGCATATGGAATCTTGCTAAACAAGTCTTGATATATTTTATCATTCACAGATTCCATCACTTTGTTTTGACATGTCTGATTAAATCACTTATCTTTACTTATCCATTTGTATTTGGAGGAGAAGCATTTAAAAAGCTTTTATTTGTTTGCTGTTTTCCTCTCTATCTCTCTCACACACACACACACACACACACACACACACACACACACACACCTATTCTCATTAATGGCACTTTAAAATCTTTATGCGACACAATATTGCTTGCTTTTCACGAGGCCTTAATCTTTATACACTT
>NC_142936.1:77729566-77734566 GCF_046866305.1 Octopus bimaculoides | reverse complement strand
ATAAGATGGTCAGTAACGGAATATCTTTAAGCATAAGCCTGAGCAATGATTACTGTGTGCATAATGTATTGTGGAGGTGCAATGGCCCAGTGGTTAGGGCAGCGGTCTCGCGGTCACAGGATCGCGGTTTCGATTCCCAGACCGGGCGTTGTGAGTGTTTATTGAGCGAAAGCACCTAAAGTTCCAAGAGGCTCTGGCAGGGGATGGTGGCGAACCCTGCCGTACTCTTCCACCACAACTTTCTCTCATTCTTACTTCCTGTTTCTGTTGTGCCTGAAATTCAAAGGGTCAGCCTTGTCACACTGTGTCACGCTGAATATCCCCGAGAACTACGTTAAGGGTACACGTGTCTGTGGAATGCTCAGCCACTTGCACGTTAATTTCACGAGCAGGCTGTTCAGTTGATCGGATCAACTGGAACCCTCGACGTCGTAAGCGACGGAGTGCCAACAACAGTGCATAATGTATTAAACTACTAATTCCTGTTTCATCTTGACATCTTGTTTGCAAGTATTTAGTTGGGTATCAGAACATGATGCTTAATACTTCATTGCATGTACTGTTGTTCTTACTGTTGTTTAGTTCTTATTCGGATCTGATTGAGCAGATCTATCATCAAAAACAATCTACTCATAACCATCCCATCTTTTTTTCAGTCATAATATAATCTGGGACACATTATTCAATCTTTTCAGTCATTATTCAAGCTGGGATACATTATTCAAACGATTTGGTGTCATTACATTTTTATTTCTTGCAGATTGCATACAGTGTTCATGTAAAAGCTCCCTCGTAGACTCATCTTAATGGGCAGAAAATAAGCACTAGGAGAGCAATGGTTTGAAAAGGGATTTGTGTGCGATGCCTGTCGTATCCAGCACAACAATTATCAATCGTCTATTTACTGTTGAATCGAAAGTTAAAAACCGGCTCTACGAATTCTTGAGATATTTAAAAAGATGAGCCAGCACGTAGATGAAATTAATCGATGATGAAATACGCATATATGCGCAAACGCTTCAGAGGATAATATGACTTTAAATAAGGTGTACCTGCAAATTTGTCTCCATAACTAAATTTTAAGGTATCACACTTCATTTTTGTCATTCATACCGAGAAAACAATTATGCTCGTGACATACTTTTATGTGACTAAGAAAGAAATATCTGTTATAGCTTCTTGAAAGATCTACTTAGAAATTCAACTTTAAAAATTGATAAAATGTCCTCAGAGGTATACGAATTGTCGGCTTCAGGCTATTACTGAGTTAAAATAAATGTGGACTCCAGGTAAGTTTTGAAATACTGAAAAGAAATCTGTTACTTTCTCTAGTTAATCTGCACTGTCATCTAGGATAGTTTATTAAAGATTTTCACGCAGTGGCACATGGCCAGCAATTTGTAGTAAGAAGGTAAGCTCGGTCGACTTGAATCAGTATATGACTGCTATTCATGTATGTCGTCCGTTACACGATTTAAAACCGTCACTTGGCTCTTCTGCGTTTTTATTGCTGTAAGCTTTGTTGCAAATAAACAGGCTAAGTTTTCGACCTGATAATCCCTACCTATCTTCTTCCTACGGAGGTCCTACAGGGAGTAACAGACGCTGCAATTTCTTCTCTAATTAATCCACTAAAATGAAAACGAAGAATGCTAACACATAAAACTACTAAACACTGCAATAATCAGATGTTTTAGTCTTTTGTGTCACTGGCTTGACATTACAGCCTCGTGGGAAGAGGATGAAGTAAGCAGAATGGGAATGAGGTATTAGTGAAAGAGATATTGCTCAAGATAAACTAAAGCCGTGACACGATTAACATCGTATTCTCAAGATTTTCCACTTTTTGTACATGTACGTATATATACATGTGACAGGTAGGTATATGATACACACACGCATATATAAATATATATAAGGATAATGAAAAATAGAGACAAACACTCGAGATGTTATTTTAAAAACTTATATCACCATATCACCGACTTATGGTTCGAAATATATGTCGATGATATGGTGACATAAATGGTTTAAATGACATCTTGAGCGTTTGTGTCCATTTTCCATTATTCTTATGTTTTCCAAAAGAAGACTCATTCCTCCTCAGAATTAACTCCCACGCAAGTGTGATTACTAATTCCTTGGGCGCTTATGTGATATTTTGCTACCTTGTAACTGGTCATCTGTGTCTTTCTTTGTAAACTGAAAATTCATATATGCGTGTGTGTGTGTGTGTGTGTGTATACACGTATACATATATATATATATATATATATATATATATATATATATATATATACACACACACACATACACACATATAAGCCCATATTCATATATAGGCATATTACGTATCTATTACGTATATATATATATATATATATATATATATATATATATATATATATATATATATACCGTTTAATAATCTGAATGGAGGCAACACAAGCGGAAACTAAAGGAACATAATTAATAACCATATATATATATATATATATATATATATATATGTGTGTGTGTGTGTGTGTGTGTGTACATATACATACATATATACGGACATGTATATATGTGTATACATATGCGTACATGTGCATGCATATACATACATACGCAATCATACATATATATAAATATATATATATATGTCTACATATGTAAACATACAAACATACAAGCATACATACATACATACATACATACATACATACATAGCATTCGACCCACTGACCTAAAGACATTCCTTTCGAAATAAGCACCTTAGTCAAATCACCGAAATTCCAGACACCAAAGTCGCCTAAGTTCTGAAAACAGCCACCCACATATTCTTACATATATACATGCATTATATACACCTTTCTGTAATTGAACATATGATACGTATATTTTCACGTATAGTCGTCGACTGATGTCTGATGACTGTCTACTTCAATTTACAAACATATTATATATATATATATATATATATATATATATATATATATATATATATATATATATATATACATGTATAAGCACGCATATGCGTATGCATGTATGTAGGTGTATGAATACGAATGTGTGCGTGTGCATACGTGTGTATATATATATATATATATATATATATATATATATATATATATATAGGTATGTATGTATATACGCTCGAAAGAGCGCAAGACTGAGAGAGAGAGAGAGAGAGAATCAAAGACTGGGAGAGAGAGAGAGAGAGAGGATTAAGTAGGTTGATAGATACAGAGATAGATTCCATTTCGCTTCGTCATCACCCTCCAGGCTACATTTGTACAAACCTATACTTATATGTAACATGTTTGCACCGACATACAGTTATACACGCACTATATGTGTGTATGTGTGTGTGTGTGTGTGTGTGTGTGTACACACATATTTATATATATGTGTATTATACTTTATTTAAAACAGCAGAAATATCAGAAAAACTGATACTCAGAGTTTCACGTTCTCGTTCGTCGGACAGTTTTGTATTTTACATAAGTTTTTTTTTTCACCCTGCATAGTTTGTGAATCAGGGTGGTAGGATAGGATTTGAAGAAGATTTAACGGATCTTTTTTAAAACGGGGGCCACATTTTTCATTAACGAAACACTTTGAAACTTGGAACACTGGTAGAATGTGTCATATAAAACATCTTTTTCTCTTAGTCTTCTTTAAAAAAAAAGAAATCCATAACTTATTCCATCTTAAAGTTGTATTTCTGTAATTTCAACCAATCACTGACGTCCATTCAGCCGATATACATTAAGTGCCGACTACATAAACAACGATTCTGAAACAATTAACCCTAACCCTAGGGTTAGGGTTAGGGTTAGGGTTAGGGTTAAAGCAAATTTAAAATGAAAACAGCAAATAAAACGAAGGTATGGAGATTAAATACGCTTTACATCGCTTAATCAGCCAAAGGAGTAAATATAAACAACTGAATACTTGTCAGTGATTGGTTGAAATTATCGAAATAAGACAATTTTTTACATGAAATAAATTCGAATACAAAAATATTTTTCTGTTCTATAACACAAAATAGATAAGTATACGAAGTTTGAAAGTCTTTCCGTACCAAAAACACTATGTAAAACATTAATGAAAAATGTGGCCCCCGTTTTAAAATAGATCCGATTTCGCCACTACGTACTCACGATTTCCAATGAGTACATAAAGAGTACACCACCACCTCCACACGTACTCATTAACTCTGAGTTAACACAAGAAACTTGGAGAAAATAATATGAATATTAACAAACGGAGATCTGATCTGAACTCAAATCTAGTTTAAAGGTTTCGTTTCGCCTACCTCTGATATATTGCGTTTTTAACAGTGTACGTCTTTAAAGGGATTTTACTGAGACGAAAAATCGCTGCCCCTGTCGTCAACAGTATGTATGTACATACATACATATACAAATATACAAACTATTTCTTTGCCATTCATTGCCATATATATATATATATATATATATATATATATATATATATATATATATATATATATATATATATATAGATGTATGTATATATGGGAGAATTTACGAAATAAACCAAAGACGAAGACAGGCGGTGTAAACAACAAATGGATGTATTAGTATAACGCTCGGGAATAGAGAAAGTCGTTGACGTTTCGAGCCTACGCTCTTCAACTGAAAGGAACACAGAAAGAAATAAGGAGAGAAACAAGGAGAGAAGAAAAAAAATGTATGTATGTAAGTATAGGATATGTATGTGTATATATGTATACATATATATATATGTGTGTGTGTGATGTGTGTGCGCATGCTCGCGTGCGTGAGTGTGTATGTGTGTGTGTACTTTGAATATGTATAATACATCAATGTAGAAAGTTTTCTATAACGCAGTCAAGAATGCTCAATATATTGGATAAGGAGGATATGTATATATTTTAGAGTAACCTGTTAATCCATGTTACAAATAGTTTCCAAAATATTTGAAGTAGTTGGATACTTATCATCATACATGTTTGACTCATATGA
>NC_142936.1:77694566-77727066 GCF_046866305.1 Octopus bimaculoides | reverse complement strand
GTGGCTTTTTAAACTAGACAATGTTTTGAAAAAACATCCACACAGATTGCACCTCTGATTTGTACTACCATTACCTCCAGGTAAGTTCTGCTCATTGTGGATCCTAACATGTCTTTTAAGACCCCCATTGGATTTGCAAGCCTTCTGGTACACACCATATTCAAACGTGTGCACAGACATATAATCATACATACATACATACATACATACATACATACATACATACATACATACATACATACATATATGCATATATTTGGAAATACAAACAAAAGAGAAAGAGTGAAACTGAGTATAATGTACTAAAGTTTAGTCAGTCGTTGACGAACTTCATACTTCATACGCAGTGCAAATTCTGAGTGTCCGATTTCTATCGCGTCACCGTCTCGACAATCGTGATATAGAGTATGCAGGAGGAGTGAAACCGAAACCTGAGCTTCAACTAATTGATTGTATAAATTCATTACTCAGAGGTGTCAGTGCATTGACGAAACACTTTGTATGTTGATATATTCAATACACACAAACATACATACATATATACACAGACAGTCACATATGTATATAAGAACGAACGTGAGAACAAAACGAGAAGAAAGAACTTAAAAGTCGCGTCAGTGCAATAGAGGAAAGAACAAAGATAAATCTTTTGCCTAAAAGTAGAGAAAGAGAGAGGGGATAGAGAGAGAGACAAGCAGACAGATAGATAGATAGATAGATAGATAGATAGATAGATAGATAGATAGATAGAAAGATAGATAGATAGATCTTCTGTGTATATCCCACTTTTGCTCTATCCAAGATAAAACCATTAAACTATCAATAGCTTTCTCTGCACACCAATAATAAAGCAGAGCGCTGAAATGCAATTCATTAGGCATAGACAATATAATTGTATAATTGAGTAGTATTTTGTTAGCTTTCAGTGCTGAATAATTACTACTCAGACGGGGCAGAATAATAAAACTGATTTTTTTTCCATTGTATCTTCTATTGAATATCTGAGACGACATTTCTATTAATTTGCTAAGACCTTGAATAAACGTAGAGACCGCGTCTTTTACCTCAAAGAAATTAAGCCAGAAAGAATATACATATACATAGACACATACATACATGCAAGCATACATACATATATACATACATGCATACAATTTTAATTATTGGGGAATTGGGATATGTAACACACTGCTTAAATACCAATCTTGAGGAATTAGGCTTCTCAAGACCAAAAAGGAGAAAGCTGATTGAAAGATTACAGATCCAAGCCATCACTGGAACTGTAAAGATCTGTAAAACTTTCCAGATATTTATCATTTAAGTATATGTGCGCATGTCTAGACATTCAATTATATTCATATATACTTACGTAAAATATAACATATAAATCTGCACGCACTCTCTGACTCCGAATACTGAGCATATACATACATACATGCCAAAAGACCTTGCTGATGTTGTTGGATTTCCAATGAAGGAGCCTTGGATGTAGGATAGAAATCTTGAATTAAAACTGAATAATGACATACATACATGTCTGTATACACCCTGAATTTGAATTCGCATTTGTACCTATCTTCATGGGTGCCTTAGGTTATGTACCAACAGATCTGTACAAAAACCTATATATATATATATATGTGTGTGTGTGTAAGACGTTCCAGAATTTGAGTGATGCATCGACAGTTCAACGAAAACACCGACTCAACCACATACTTACAAACACTAGAAATTCTTCAGCTCAAAAAGTCTGGTTGCTTTGTTAGCAACCGGCTTGAACTCTCTCAAGAACAAGTTAAATTTAGCTCAAAGAAAAAATCGCACGTATACGCGTGTTAATGTGTGCATGTTTGTATATATATATATATATATATATATATAATTTAGATTCAAAGTGAATATGGTACTTAAATTTAGGCACCAGAATTAAGTATGGTATTATCCAAACAATTCCAAAATATATATAAATCATATATATATATTTATACATATATATATGCTCTGCATTTTACATTTAATGTAATACTCACATTGCTTAAATAAATGGAGTCGCATGAAACGATCGTACTGCATTAACCTTGAATATCCTTGTTGCTTATTTTGATTTTATATATATATATATATATATATATATATATATATATATATATATATATATATATATATATACATATATATACCACACACACACACATAATATATATGTGTGTGTGTTTGTGTCTGTGTATAAATATATATACAGAGAGAGAGAGGGGAAGAGAGAGGAGGAGGGAGAGGGAGAGAGAAAGTGAGAGGTTCATACATAGATGGATAAATGCCACTTTCAACTTTAATAACAGCGTGTCATTTGCAATCTGGATTCTTGTTGAGAAATTGCTTGTCTAATCTTCTGAATTGTGAATTGGCCAGTTGCATAACATCAACTCGGATAGCCACACGTCTCTCCTTCTCTATCACGTCTGTTGCGTCCTAAACACTAAGCGCTGCACTAACTACCTCCCGGCAGTCTTTCCTCCCTCGAGCTGTCAATCTTCTGGTAACACCTCCTACTTCAAGTGTAACGTATTGTCGGCGATATAATGATTTTGAAACTCAACATAAACCGAATTGATCTGACTTATCTAAACGATCTTGCGAAGATCAATGTCACAATGACCTATCCTCTTCTCTCCAGCTTGTATTTCAACGTCCATATTGATCACGTGTTCGTATGTATTTGTATTTGTTCATGCATGTCTATGTGTGTTGTGTATGCGTTTGTCTGTGTTTGTGTGTATGTGTTGTGTGCGCGCGTTTGTCTGTGCATGTTTATGTGTGTATGTGTGTGTTTATATGTGTGTGTCTCTTTGTCTTTGTGTGTGTGTGTGTGTGTGTGTGTATGCAGATGTCCAAAATTAATGCCAAAAATAACAGAGAAGAGAAAATAAAAACAACGTATGATTATTAATTTAACACTAAACAAAAGCTTAAGGAAACCAAAGTTTCTTTGACGATTCGCGCGTAAGTTCTTCTTCAGAAAGTTAGACACAGAAGAACAAAGAAATCTAAAAGAAAACAGTGACAGTAAAGAAAAAATACGTTAATCTCTGTCAAATCATATGCACATAAATATTGCTCGCCTGGCCTCAGACCCTAAAATTCTGGTGGATTCTCAGGGGAGTCATCAGAGCATATGGCGTATCTTGGTCAGTTCTAGATCAGTCGGAGTTTATCCCAACCGATTTCTTCCAGAAAGAGACAGAGATGGACAGACAGAAAGAGAGTATTGGCACTGATTAAATTTAACCCCATAAATTTATCTCATGTATATTTACAGGGTGTAAAACGCGTAGCCTAGTGGTTAGGGTATTGTACTCACGTTCCTACGATCGTGGTTTCGATTCCAGGACAGAACCGTCCGTTGTTTTCTTCATAAAACACATTGTTTCATGTTGTTCTAATCCATTCAGCTGTAAATGACACTTTCCAATGACTCAAAAGTTAACCCTGCGACCGACCGGTGTCCTGTTCAGTGGATTTTAGTATAATATTATACACCAAGATTCTATGGGAAGCAGATTGATCTCCGACTTTATGAGTCCTAGAACTCACGAAAACCTTTAGTTTGTTCAAGTCTAAATTCCAAGTACGTGTTGCTGATCAGGAACTCAGTTACACAAAAATATTAGAAAAGCTATTGAATTACAGTAAGAGATGAAAAACGTCTCCATTCTGTCTCCAAAATATCATATTTACTAATATATCATAGTCGAAAGATTTGTTACATTCACAAAAGCATTCAGTCCAGGGTTGAGTTTTTAAATCCTTCATGAATGATTTAGTAGAAGGAAAGAACAAAATATATTGATATATCGAGAAGCAAGTTGTTGATTTATTTGTGGTTATTATTTCCAAACAATACTTGTCACTTGTCAGACTAGAAGCAAGGAAGACGTTTTTTGTTGGAGATTATTAAGGACAATTTAACCGTTAAACAGGTGAATCGTTATGTTTCAGTCCTAGTTCAATTGATCTTTAAGGATAGGCTCATGAAAAATGAATTTATGATGCTTTATATGAAGTACTTGTACACACATATTCGTATATAGACATGTATATGTGTGTGCGTGTGTGTGTGTACGTACATATGCATAACATTAATTGTCTATACATGCTTATTTATAACCTTAACTATAGATGATGATGATGATGATAATGATGATGATGATGATGATGATGATGATGATGACGACGACGACGACGATGGCGATGAATTTCTCCTTCAGTTTCGATGCTTTTTATGGCACCGATGAAATGACTAACTGGCAAAAGATTTTTCAAACAAAATCACAATTCTCCCATGTAGCAATATGATCAGAACAAACTGCTGACAATATCGTGGACACAGAAATTTGTTCTTACATTGTAACTGTTTTCTCCATAGTTTGCTATCTATCCTATGTCTATTCGTTTTTTAATAGATATTTGATGATGATATCCTTTTAAAGTTTTAGTCGCTCTATATATATTAAAGAAAGTTGACGACACAATTTCTTCCCACTATATCTGTAGGTTTCAAATGTATACCCACTCAGGTTTATAAACAAGCTATATAATTTCCCGCTTCTGTGGAACTGATTGAAGAATATTCTCGTTAATTAATTTATGAATCAGTATTTAAAACAATTTTAAAGTGCACCTTCTGACTGTGAAATTTCGTTTTCGTAAGTCAGCCGCATGGTACCATCAGTAGTCAAGAGAAATGAACCCATAAATCTTCACATCGTCATATAATGCCTCTAGGTCCTTCTTATTTGCTGTGATCTGATTCTCAATGGTTATTTGTGCCTATCGTTTCCCTTTCATACAGCAAAAAGACTTTTGTTCTAATCTTTTTTACTTAAAGTAAGTTTTCCTTTTTCTCTTGGCATTTTTTCAGATACCACTTCTTGTGTGCAGGGAGCTCTCAGTCTATGAACAAACCTGATGCACATATACGATGAAGAAAGTCAAACATTTCAAAAGAAACAGAGTATGTTATTTTCTTTAAAGCACCCGAAAAATGCATTCTTCTGCGATATTTATCGCATCTGACAGAATCGCATTTGATTTATTGTTGAGCTCACCACGTTTCTTAGTTTCATTCATTCAACCGTTGAATATAACTTGACATTTTTACATATCTAGAAGCTTTGGTATTTGATGTCGCTGTTAACCCAAAATGCTGAAGAATATTTTACTGCAATACAAAGAGTGATTCAATGACCAACAAGTCGCATGATATAAAAGCATGAAAAGAGCATTTTATCACGTTTCCTGTTGATTCCATAATTAACTAAATGTCAGTCCTTGGATCAAGATGCATTTAAATTCCTTTAGAGTTTCCTAGAATAATGTGTTTGTAACAAAGAGGTCAAGTTCATTACAAAAGGGCAGCAGTTGCAGTCTATTGCTATTCATTTTATAGACAATGTGCTTTCCAATGAAACAAGATCGAGCGAGAGAATCAGAACCAACTTTAGCATTCATTTTATCAAGCCATCAGACTTCCGAGATGGCAGAACGCAAGCTATTTCAAAAACAAAAAAAAACTGACTACCGTGGAATTTGAAACGAACAACAAAACACTCTACGGATCTTTCTGATTTGGCGGACACCACTTGTTTTCTTAACGAAACACTTTCAAACTTGGGACACTGGTAGAATGTGTTATATAAAACATATTTTACTCTTAGTGTTGTTGAGAAAAGTTTTATTCAAGGGAAAAGATCCCGTTACACCGTCACAACGTGTTGTTTACATTCCACAGCAGTAATTGTTTTCACCTCACTAGACGTTAGTGATTGGTTGAATTTACCGAAATACGACAACTTTTAACATGAAATAACTTCGAATATAAAAGTTTTTCTCTGTTCTATAAGACAAAATATACAAGTATACGAAGTTTTAAAGTATTTCGGTAGGAAACACACTAAATAAACACTAAATAAAAATGGTGTCCGCCAAATCAGAAAGATCCCACTCGGATACGCAACGTTCCAGAGACTCTGTCAGTCGGCTGCCTTATTGTGGTATGTACTGTAACTACATAAATACCTATCAAATAGTGAGTCTGTATGTGCAGATAAAATAATAATCTCGGCTTTCAGTCAAAAGTATATATCTCTGTTGCCTTATGTCAATGTAATATATCAATATTTACAGGTACGAAATTATTTATGTGTGAGTAAATACTTGAGGCAAGACAAATTGAAAACAAATTTTGAAGTCTGTTGTGTATTTTTTCACACAGAAAGTTAGTTTCTCAACTGACATTTTAACTATGACATACATTCATTTTGACAAACTTCAAAATTGATTCTATTGTAAAATCAATTAAACACTGGAAAGAAACATTCATTTTTGAATTCTCTTATCACGGAAATCTAATCCGGTTTGTGTTAAGACAAATGGCTTGTTGTTGAAGATAATTATGGTTTACTTTATTACTTTAAAAACGAGAACTGTTATCCGTTGCCAAACTAGATTTGTGTTGAACTTTTAGTATAATTAAACTATAGGGTGCTTTTAGTTAAAGGACAATGTAAACAAATTAACAAACAAAATCATTATCAGAGATTGTATACGGCATAAATTATGTATTGCCTATAATATACATAAGTGATAGAACTGCTAGTTTCAGCACAATGTCTCTTCAAGTGGAATAAAGGCTATGAGATGTTTTGGCACAACCGTTTTGGCGCTGCTTATTTGATGTTGCTATTTCGATGTTGACTTATTTGACATCAGATATTTCATATTGCTCTCTTTGGCTCCCTCCCTCTCTTCTCTTTCTCCCCCTCTCCCTCTTTCTTTGCCTTCCTCTCTTTCTTTGTTAATGTGTGCGAACATGTTTCTCTTTATATTTATGTATAGAGGGAAAGTATTTATATTATGTTTAATAAATAAATTGTAACGTCTCTCTCCTTACTCTCTCACTCTCTTTCTCTCTCTCTCTCACTCTTTCACTCTTTCTCTTTGTGCATTCATACTTCTGCGTACGCGCTTGTATGTGGTGGGAGGGGGGTAGGGTGGAGAAATGCGTACTACAAGCTATCCCGAAAGAACTCGGGTATTTATTCGGGGCATCAGTAATGCTTCATACTGCAGGACGAAGCGATACTGCCGGAAGTACCAAAATTGTTGCGATCCCCAGTCGCCAGTTGAAGAAGTGTATCCTGTGCTGTAAACTGTTCGTAAACTATTCACTATATATCACAATCTGCTGCTAAGTTAAAATCCAACATATACTTCTTGTTTTCTTTTACTGATCAGAATATTCTATACATTCCTCCGAGAGGGATTTTGTGCTTGCTCGCGACTACATACACACGAAAAAACAATTAGTGAAAGCGTGGTACATCCTATCGTATCATACTCGCGAGTAAAGACTAAGTCTTCTATGATTTTTATACAACTATACCATAAATATAAATACAAATTAATCATAAATTGTTACTAGTAATATGTCGGGATCAGAACCAGTAAAAGTTTATGAATGTCAAATGATCTCACAAGAAATGTAACACGAAAATTATTATACATATTTTCGAAATGATTCTAATTTACATCTGTACAAATGCCGTATTGCTGTCGTATCACTGAATTGAATGAGTTATAGTATTTATTTACTTTCGTCTTGGTTTGTATCTCTGCATAGTAGATAAAATGATAATCCAGATTTCTATTGGTGTTGACTCAATCGAAATAATATATTCCTAGCGCCTTGTGTCAAGGTGATATGTCAATATGTGTATGCACAAAATAATTTATTATAGATTTATGTGTGAATACATGAAGGATGACACATTTTGAAGTTTGCTGGGGATTTTTTTTTTTTTTTACTACAACATAGCAAGTTGGATACCGTTTTAGTATTTTATTGCGACATACATCGATTCTATTGTACGATCAATTAAACACTGGAAAAACATTCAGCTGCCAGTTCTCTTATCAAGAAAATCTAATCCGGTTTGAATTAAGACAAGTGGTTTCTTGTTATAGATAATTATGGATTCCTTTATTACCATAAAAAAACAGGAACGGATATCCGTTACCTAGCTGGGTTTGCATTATGAGATTTTGGCATTATTGAACTGTTGTGTGTCTTTTGCTAAAGAATAACATAAACATATTTACAGGAAACATAAAATGGTTCTGATTGGAATTTTTTCACCACTTATTACGAAAGCTGTAAAATAAAGCATAAACTATATTCATATGTTAGATATGAAAATAAAGAATAAATAATTTAGCTACGACTGGACAAGTTTCATCAAATTAATAATATAACGTGAAGATATGAGTTGCCAAAAGCCATCAATGAAAATCTGAAGATACTTTTCACTCGATGTAGTACACACACTCACATACACACACTGAACTTCTGGAATCTTATGCATATTCAGGGATCTCTCATTAGATTGACATAGATTTCCTTTCACTTTTCTTTTTAAGAACATTTTAACGTCTGCTGAGCATAATTATCATGAATTCATATAATTATAAAAATCAACGCATCAACGCATTTATGAATCTCTTATATATGTATATATGCATGTATATATGCATGTATATATGCTTGTATGTACCTATGGATTTATGTATGTGTTCATTTGTTTTTGAGCATGCTTGTATAAGGATTATATAAATGTTTCTTTTTAAGATTTAAGAATTGTTTTAATAATATTACATGAACCATTAGTGAAATAAAGAGCAACGAAATTTTCTTTACATTTTTAACAATTCACGTCTCTCACACAGTCTTCTTTTCATCCACTTATTCTGCATCATTGATTCGCTCTCTCTCCCTCCCCATATGTGTATATCTATAGATATGTATATATATATATGTGTATGTATGTATACATATATCTTTCTCTCTCTATTTGTATCTTTCCTACTCTATCTCTCTCTCTCTGTCTCTCTCTCTCTCTCTCTCTCTCTCTCTCTTTTAGCCATTTATCCTTCTATCTTTCTATATACACGGACCAACATGCACATAGATATGCATATACATGTACTTTGCCGTCAAAGTATGTGTGTGTGTGTGTGTTTGCATGTACGTGTGTATGTATAGGTACATGTGTGTGGGCACATGTGTTGTCTAATGCATGTCTATTCAATGTCGAAACACAGAGTATGGGTTTGTGGGGTGTCAATACACACACACACACACACACACACACACACACACACACACACAGAGTTCTATATATACATATATTTCCATACTAACACAGCCAGACAGAAAGAGACAGATAGACAGATAGACAGATAGACAGATAGACAGGGGCAATTAATTATTGATGTATTAGTGTTAACACGATGTAGGAATAATACGTTCTGCTTCAGTATAAGTCAACATTTCTACAAATACTTTTGCATAATGACGACGCATTTGGTTTTACACAGAAAACCCACAAAATTGGTTTACAAAAACATAACCTTCACAATCTAAGATGCACCGTAAGTTTTCTATAGTTATTTTGGGAAAAAATAAAATAGATTCGTAGACAACGAGAACTACAGTATTCACTAAAGAAAGAAGATTGTAACGCTATTTATTCATCGCGTTACCTCTTTTTTGTCATTTTACGCGACACATGCACAGAGTTGTTCCAGCAGCTCCTGTTCACAGCAATGTACTGGAGGCTGTAACGTTTATTTATTGATAGCCAGTTACATCATACGTAAATTAGTATTGACCCCCAGATTTGTGGGATCCCCAGCCAACTGTACAGCTGTCCATAACATAAGAAGGCACTGTTCATTATCCAAAAAACTTTCAGGAAATATCGTTCAATAAAATCATAGAGATTTAGTCAAGAAAATAAGAAAATTCATAGATTAGCCACAATTGCCAATATATCTATGTATACATACATACATACATACATACACACATGCATACATACACGCATGCATACATGCATACATACACACATTCATACATAGATATACACATACAAGTACACATACATACGCATACCTGTATTTTCTTATACATATATATAAGAATAATATTGACAGTGTCAATACTATTCTTGTTCAAAAATAACTTTCTACTCCACCAGATGTATTCAGTTGTCATTCAATTTAATGGTAAATTCTTTTCATTATCATATAATAGTCAACAATACACACACACGCCCACATATATATATCTATATGTATGTTTGTGTGTGTGTGTGTTTATGTTATGAATTTCACATTAAATTGTATGATTTAATGTTAGGATTTATATATGCATATAGTTTGCGCTTATATCATGAGCACTTGAATTTATATATAATTACATATATACACATACATACATGTATATATATATATATATATATATATATATATATATATATATATATATATATATATATATATATATATATGTATGTATGTATGTATGTATATGCATATATATATATATGTATATATATGTATGTATATGCATATATATATACATATATACATATATATATATATATATATACATATACACATATACCTACATATATATATAATATATATATACACATATATATATATATATATATATATATATATATATATATATATATATATATATATATATATATATATATATATATATATATATATATATATATATATATATATATATATAACAGTTTAGTTCGATGTAAATACACTTAAGAGATATTAATTATCCGAAGAATTTACTGGTTTTTATTACCTATATCAATAACAATATTACTTCAATAGGTAAATAAATTAAACATACAGTTTATTAATAGATAAATATAAATCAAGAATGGAAAAACATAAGAAAACAATAACTTAGACAATTATAAACTCAATTCAATTTAAATATTTTATACAAACAAATGAAGTTATAATTGTTCAATTTATTGTTTTGTTTTGTTTTTCCATTTCTGATTTATATTTGTATTTATATATATATTGAGAGTTTAGGGTACGCGTGTCTGCCACTTGCACGTTATTTTCACGTGTTAAGGGGACGCGTGTCAGCCACTTGCACGTTAATTTCACGAGCAAGCTTTTCCGTTGATCGTATCAGCTGGGACCCTCGTCGTCGTAACCGATACAGTGCTGATATATATATATATATATATATATATATATATATATATATATATATATATATATATACATATATATAAAGTAATTATGGGCTACAAGTCATCCAACATAATTACTAATACTTTCTTACCAAACATGCAATTCGGCAGACCATGTTTATTTAACCCCATTTTTAAAAATTATTGAAGAAGAAAAACTGTACGCTCCTGCGTCTGTTCGCTAAGTTTTCATATCTTCAATTTTTTTTAATTTTCGCATTATTAGCTTTTATAACTCATTGCTTTATTTTGAAGAAATAACTCAGTAAAAAGAAATTGCTAAATAGTTGACAGAATCGTCAGAGCGTCAGGCCAAACGCCCACGCTCTTCAATTAGGACCGTTTTACATTCTGAGTTTAACTCCTGCCGAGGTCAACTTTGGTGTTCATCGAACTGTAGTCGATACTATAAAGTACCATTCAGGTAGCTGAATTGATTTAATATTCATATATTCATATAAAGCGTCCTTGAATTATAACTGAAAAATCAGACGTTGCGTAATAGATATACAGACTGATAAAGACACATAAACACAGACAGAGAGGATGAGAGAGAGAGGAAGGTAGGGAAAGAGAGTACAATTATGCAACTATTATCTGTGTTAGACCTGCGGGTACTAGTTAAAGAAACTTAGTTGTAGATAGTCATTACATTCCAGTATTCCAGACACTATTGTATTCTTTTTCTTTGTGTTTTCTTTCATACGTCATACTTGGGTTTCTAGTTATAAAATAGTAGTAATTACAAAGTAGACTCACAAAAAACCTCAACACTGGCCCGTGCGTGCGTGCGTGAGTGTGTGTGTGCTAGAGTGTTATGTAGAGAGGGGAGGGAATATGTGTGTATGTGTATGTGTGTTTGTGATTGTGTGTGCGCGCGTTCCTGCGTGCGTGTGTGAGTGTGCAAACGGATGACAAGAAAGGAACACAAAAGATTTTACAAATATGTTTTTTTAATATTCGTTTCTTTATTGCCACGGGGGGGGGGCTAAACATAGAGGGGACAAACAAGGACAGACAAAGGCATTAAGTCGATTACATCGACCCCAGTGCGTAACTGGTGCTTATTTAATCGACCCCGAAAGGATAAAAGGCAAAGTCGACCTCGGCGAAATTTGAACTCAGAACGTAACGGCAGACGAAATACCGTTAAGCATTTCGCCCGGGGTGCTAACGTTTCTGCCAGCTCGCCGCATTCTTCTCGCTGTTTTTTTTAATATTATAAATGTACAAGGCGGCGAGCATGTAGAATTGGGCATACAGGTTATATATGGGGAGGAGCCCAGGTTACACAAAATAATGGAAGCACCCATTTTTATTTAACTATTTTTTTTTCTATTGACAATATGACAAATTCAAAACTACTCCACGTGTGTGTGCGCGCGTGCGTATGTGTATATGTGTTCATGTGAATGTATGCCAAGTACTTCATGATATAGCCTTCTGTTTTCCTTTTTTGCAGATATTTTATATTAAAAATGCGTGTCTTATCTGATTTCTGAAGAGGACAATTTGTTGAAGGACTGACAACTACAGTCTCAAAAATCATGTCGGGAGAACAAAACCACAGTAAAACCAACTTTGACAAGCATAATTCTAGACGGAAGGCAAACCTTACAGAGAGGCATCACAGAATTATGAAACAAATTATGTCTAAAAACCATCGAATTACAGCAGCAAAAATGACAGAACTTAACAACTAGCTTGTCAATTCTGTGTCAATCAAAACCGTTTGTCGTGAGTTCCATAAAGCTGGATACCTTGGGAAAACTGAAATTGCTAAATTTTTCCTGCTCCCCATCGACATTGACAAGCAGAAAAATTGGTGTCTAGGCTACCAGAAGTGTTCAATGGCTAAATGAAGCAATGTCGTCTTCTTTGACAAATATTCATTCACACCTTTTCCCTTCCACTTCAGGGTGACCTTATATCTGGAAAGAGCACGACGAAGCTTTCGATTCTGACTGTCTGATCGAAAACGAGGTTCTGTGATGATTTGGACAGCCATATCATTGAACTCTTCCGGTTCTTTAGTTCTTCTACAAAGCAGAATTAACGACATGGATGATGTGAGTATTTTGGCTAATCATATTCATCCAATGGTACAAACATTGTTCCCTGGTGGTAGCACAATCTTCCAGAACGATAATGCATCGACTTCCATGACTACTACTATTGGTATGAAGAACACAAAAGAGAAGTAGAGCATTTGAAAGCCCCTTCCCCGCCACCCAACAATCACCGGACCTCAATAAAATCGAGGATTTATTGTACATTTTGGAGTAGAAAGTGAGGAGCTGCTTCGCTTTTAATATTACAAATATCATCATCGCTGGACGAACTAAAGTAGATTTTTCTTCGAGGAATTACTTAAAATTACTTAAAATTACTTTGAGAAACCTTAAGAACCTGCACGAGTGAATCCTCGACGTATTAAAGGTGTGTTGTAATTGATGACAGAGGAAAGCCAACTTCGTATTAAATAATAAATTTCCATTGAACAAGAAACAAGGTGTTTTCATTATTTCAACTAAATCACACAGAACTCTCTCTCTCTCTCTCTCACCCTCTCTCTCTCGCTTTCTCTCTCTCCCCTTTTCTTCTCTTCCCTGAGAACCCCTAAATCACGGGGGCGTAAGCAAACTAACACTGGTTGTCAAGTGGTGGCAGGAGTGGACAAACAGACAATAAAACGCACATGCACATACATACACACACACACACACACACATACACACACACATATATAAACTCGACGGGTTTCCACACAATTCCATCTACCAAATTCACAAGACACTGGTTGAGTGAACCGAGACTATAGTATTAGACACTTGCTTATGGTGCCGCGTGGAAGCCTAATGTAAAATATATGAGACTTATAGTGAATGACTGGACTTTTAAATATATTGTACACCTGTACGGCTTCAAAATGTATTGTCCACTTGTTCTTTCTAGCCTTGAATCGAGATGGTAGTTAAAAAGAAAATACCATGTTGTAACGTAAAAGATGGTAATTAAGATAGATTTAAACAAAGAACAAGTTAGCCATTATTTTGAACAATAGCCTACGTCGATATGTCAAAGGTAAAAACACATTTCTAGTGATAATGACCAACAGTCAATTTGTCGGCTTATTTTTGGTAAGTTTGAAAGGACAAGTAAAGAACTTCGTTACACGCTTTGCTTTTGTTGTGTTTTTTTTTCTTCCTCTACACAGAGAAAATATCTTTAAATATCCACAAGCAAAACGGGTAATTCTTCAAACACGATTATATTATGTGCTATTGTGCATGCAATATTCACAAATCATTACAGGCATAAACATTCATGTCAGCAGACAATCGAGCTTTATTTTAAGTTTTTTACTTGTTCCAATCAATGGACTGTGGTCATACTGAAGCACTGCCTTGAAGAGATTAGTCGAACAAATTGACCCTAGTACATATTTTTTTACTTTTCGTTTTGTAAAGCCTGGTTTTTATTCTATCGTTTTCCTTTGCCGAACCGCTAGGGTTACGGGGGTCGTAGATAAAGCAACACTGGCTGTCAAGCGCTCGTGGGAGACAAACACATGCACAAAGACACATATGCATAGATATACACATATCTATCTATATCCATACATAATACATTCATACATACATACATACGTACATATTTATATGTGTGTGTGTATGTGTACACGTATAGATATTATACATACATATATACATATACAAATATATATATATATGTATATATATATATATATATGTATATATATTATATATATATATATATATACGTATTATATATATATTATATATATATAATATATATATATATACATATTATATATTATATATATACATATATCATATTTATATATATATATATTATATGTATATACACACACACACACACACACACACACACACACATATATATATATATATATATATATATATATATAAAGTGTAGTATATTGCCACTTAAGTGTGGCTGGCCCCTAGGGGTGGATGTTACTGTTGCTTTTAGCCCCAGGAGGACATCTCCTCCAGCTGGCTTATCGACACACGACTGTGTCCTGTTTGCCAAGGGAAGTTATCCCTCTCACCATGATCTGCAGCACGAACGGATCCGGATTTCAGGGTTATTTCCCTTCGTCGGCGTTCGATAGCTACTGACCCTGGTGAGAGAGACAAAAACCTGGCAATCTTATATCTACTTTTCCAGTGAAATTCTTCACTGATATCGAAAAGGTGAAAACAAGCAATGTTAATTCTCTAAATGAAGTATTATATATATATATATATATATATATATATATATATATATATATATATATATATATATATATACACAACGATTTTTTTCAGTTTCCATCTACGAAATCTCTTCACAAAATTTTGTTCGGCCAAGGATTAAAATAGAAGACACTTGCCCGATGTGCCACGTAGTACGAATGAACCCTGAACCATGTGGTTGAGAAACAAGTTTCTCACCACATAGTCACGCCTACACTTATTGGTAGACACAAATTTATTATTCATAAAAAAATTGACTGAGACAGAAGTAATGTGAAGTCAGACAGGCATATCCACTCATACACTTGTACATACATGTCTTGGATTCCAGGATCAGGTGACGCTTTGTGTCCTTAAGCTAGGCGTGTCAGTTCACGTTGAATCTGCTTACTTAAGTGAAATGAGTAACACTCTAGTCGAGTGCTTGCACAGCTCTCTCCCAGCAGCTGTGTCTTCCTCGATGTTCTGATGGTCAAGTCTTAAAAGGCCAAGAGGATGTCTTTGACCACGCGTGAATACATAAGCACGGGAAACAATTAATGATATTGCATTGTACGTTTTCAGGGCATACATGCTTGCAAGTAACAACTATGTATGTATGTATGTATGTATGTATGCATGTATGTATGTATGCATGTATGTACGTACATATGTGTATATATATATATATATATATATATATATATATATATATATATATATATATATCCACATCACAAATTTCATTTAATTTGTTTTCGCGGAAGAGCTATTCTAACAATGCGTCCTACCCTAACTCTTCGAAACGCTAACTTTAGAATGGTGGCAGCTGATGAAGGAAATGTTCTCTATGTGGCCTGTGTGTTTTCTGTGCTCTGTTTATGTTCTGTTTTTCATTTTGTCCACGTTTTTTTTGTGACGTCCTGTACCCAGATATGCATCTATATATACATGTAGATGTAGGTATGTACATACATGTACGTATATATGCATATACTCACATATTATTTGTATTATATATACATATATATGTGTGTGTGTGTGTGTACGTATGTATGTTCAATTCACATATACACATAGAATGTACAAATGCGTATAACGTTATATTCGTAAATCCCGAAGACACATGGACTGTAGTGCAATAATATGCATGAAAAGAAGGTGCCTCTACATGACCTCTTTATATGCTAGAAACAACAGACAAATTTTTAAAACACAATGCTGTCTAAGATCTGATTGTTCAGAGCGGATTCAGGGCTAAATGTCACCAACGATACATACACTAACGCGCGCCCTATGCCACCCGAACACACGCACACATACACAGATGTATTTTGTATATTTTTTAGGGGAGAGAGAGAGATGGAGCAGGAAGGGAGGTGCAATATTCAGACATGGAGTTACATATTTATAGATCAATACATTAATAGAAATCTATAAAAGATAAATGGATCAATAAATACATACATTCCTCCATAGTGTATTAATTAACAAACATCTAATCATTCATAAGTATGCGTATACAAATATATAGCAACGTTGTTTAAATACCGCTGTTTGTGTGTGTGTGTGTGTGTGTGTGTGTGTGTGTGTGTGTGTGTGTGTGTGTGTATGTGTGTATATACTTATACATGCACGCATGTATAAGTATGTGTGTGTGTGTGTGTGTAAGTGTGTGTGTATAAACTTAACAGTCTGTTTAACAAATTCACTGATTCATCAGTCAATCCGTATACATACATACCCACACACGTACGTGTGGGGGCGTGCGTGTGTATATGTAAATATGTATGTATATATGTATATATCGTGAGAGATTATCAAAAGGGACTCCGTACGTCAATTTTAGGCCTCCATACATAATGCATGAATTTATTTAGACTAATCAAAACAAGTCACCCAGTACAAGTGACATATAAGCTCTGCATATATTTGGCAGAGTTGTTAAAGCATCGGGTAGAATGTTTTTCCATATTATTCCGACGCAGTGGTTCAAATCCTACCAAGATCAAGTTTGCCTTTTAATTTTTTGTGGTCGATAAAAACGTACATTAATGGTTTGGCGGAAATGTAGGAACGTCGCACCCCATACTTGTAGTATTTATTCCGCTTCTTGAAGTTCAGAGTTCAGAGTTCAAATCACGTTGTGACCTGCTTGTGTAACAGATTTAATACGTCACCGGGTTTAACATCAACACAATTTGGTGCTGTGAATGCCTGTAGCGGTGTCCATTCCGTAGCAAGCATTCGTGCCGCACCTCTGGTTTGTGGATAGTTTCCTCTTTCATTCCCAGGAGGGTTTGTGCAAGACCGTAAAACTAGAAAGATTAAAAGGCATATGTTTAACAGGCGAATAAAATGGCCCGTCTTTACATTGTATCCTGCACTAGAAAGTAATGAAAACTCACAATATTTTCAAATTTCTGGTACCTAAGATACCTATATAAGATAAGTTAGGTGAAGATATATATATATATATATATATATATATATATATATATATATATATATATATAGAGAGAGAGAGAGAGAGAGAGAGAGAGAGAGAGAGAGAGAAGCACTCTATCGGTTACGACGACGTGGGTCCCAGCTCATACGATCAACGGAACAGTTTGCTCCTGAAATTAACGTGCAAGTGGCTGAGCATTCCACAGACACGTGCACCCTTAACGTAGTTCTCAGGGAGATTCAGCATGACACAGGGTGTGACAAGGATGACCCTTTGAAATACAGGAACTACTCATTTTTGCCAGCTGAGTGGGCTGGAGCAGCGTGAAATAAAGTGTACATACATGCATACATAGACTTGCTCTGCAAATGCTAACGTTTCTTAGCAAATTAATAACAAGGAGAATATTTACGAGCAACTACTTCGAAATATACAGCTTTTCAAACCAAATTATAAATTCCCATTTACATCTATTATTGGCACACTTGGCTTTGTTAATAAATGCTTGAGGGGCAATCTCGAAAAGGTCAATTTTTCTGGCAAAATAAGTGATCAAAAACGTCTAATCGTTCTTGACACTTATATTCCAGAGATGGGTCGGTGTGTTTTTGTGAGAAGATTGTCGGCCCCGGTATGATGAAAGGCAAATTTGACCTCTCATTGACATAGAGCCATGTTGATTTTTGCGCAAAAGATCCCCAAATGGTTTAAATCGAGGCACTCGTAACTTCACTGATACCTATAATATTATTAACAATCCTGAAAACAAGAGCTGACATCGGCGGAGCTTAAACTCAGAATGCAAAGGGTTGTAACTAAATACCTAAGGATTTTGCTAATCCGCAAAATACTGATTTCTAATACAGACACAAGGTTAATATACCCAGGATGAGTATGATCAATTAATTCTACCCGTTATTTGACTGATATTTGTTTTATCGACCCCAGAATGATGAATGGCAATGTTTAACGTTGACGGGGCTTGAGACCAGAAAGTAAAGTAGCGAAATCAATAGTGTAAAAATTGTATCTGACGCGCAAACTATTAAGTTAATCTACTCTCCTTGAACAATGTATAATATCCATTTTTCACATAGTCAGAATGTCTCAAATTTAGGAAGGATTGAGTACAAATTAGTATATCGATCAGCACTTTATTGAAACTAATGTTAAAGAAGCTGAGAAAACTGAAAGTCAAAGTTGTTCGTAGAGGAATTTGAACTCAGAAACAAAATAACTGGATTTAAATATACCATATAAATTTTTGTTTGATACTCTACCGATGCAGCAAATCTACTGTTAACATTAGTATTGGTTTCAAATTTTGGAACAAGTACAGCGATTTCAACTGGGATTTATTTCCAGGAAAGGATGAAGGGCAAAATCGAATTCGGCGGAATTTGATTTCAGAACGTAGCGATGGACGAAATGTCTCTAAGCAATTAGCTCATCGTGCTAACTATTCTGCCAGCTCGCTCCATTATTGTTAATATTGGTTTCATATTTTGTTAATATCGGTTTCATATTTTGGCATACATGGAAGGAAATATGTACTTCAGAGCGGCCGTGGATTGACAAAACTGCTAGGCCGACGGACAAAATACCAGCGGTATTTAGAGAAAGTTTTTACGTTCTGAGTTCAAATCCTGCCATACCAACCATTTAGTAATAAAACTGTCTAAAATCTTGAAAGCAATGTTTCTTAATATTTTCTCTAAAAAAAAAATAGACAAATAGAATAACTTTAGAGTAACGTGTTTTCTCTGTTTACTCTCTTTTTCCTACAAAGTATTTCAATGGAAACCATTTTCTTTTTTTGTTGTTTGTTTCTTATAAACATGATAATATAGATAGTGGGTTCAAATTTTGGTACAAGATCAACAATTTCGATAGGGGAGGAGGAAGTCGATTACATCGACCCCAGCGATCAACTAGTATTTATTTTATCGACGCCGGAAGGACAAAAAAAAACATCGACCTCGACGGAATTTACACGATAATATTAGATATTATTAACATATAAATACCAAACAAAATAACCAAATTTGATGCTTGCAAAATTCTATTGACAAACTGTTAAGAGACATATTGCTTTGAAATGAATAAATTCATAAAACAAACATAGAAACTCACACTATCCAGTTCTCTCGTTCTTACCGGACCCTGCGGTTCCATTAGTACAGACTTTCTACACTCCACATAAAGTTGATGTTCTGATGTTGTCAGTATTGGTCCATCCATAATACTTCCTGTTGGTTGTAATGTTTCTGTAAAAGGGATTTCCAACGTTGCAGGTACATCCAGAACTCCCAATGTTCTTTCCCCAGTAGTTTCCAAACTTTCGACTAATGCCAAAACGGCAGATTCAGTAGTTAAGGATTCTTCCGGTACTTGATGAGTTAAGTCGTCTCGTTGGTCATAGGAATTTTCTTCGGTCATAGATTCTGGAAATTCTTGCGTCATTGAATTTGCTTCTGTAAGGTCATCTAAAGATCCAATTGTTTCCATGTCTTCTAAGAAAGTTTCTGATACCGAAATCGTAGGATCGGTCGGTTCCATCAATTCTTCTGAAATGGACAATGCAAGTTCTTTATCTTCCGTATTACACGCTTCTTCGCCATTTTCTGAAGGTTCAAGATCATTATCCGGATACTCTGGACATTCTGGATATTCCGGACATTCCGAGCATTCAGGGCATTCCGGGCATTCGGGGCATTCCGGGAATTCGGGGGATTCAGTACATTCCATTGTAGTTGAGTTCAAAGGGCTCGTTTCTTCTAGTGATTCCGATGATTTTGAACCCAAACTTGGGCGATTTGGTGATTTAGGTGTTGGACATAATTCCGATTCCATCGTTAGAGACTATCGCTTATTATGTTAAATTAAATTATTGTTGTTTTTATCTACTTTTTGGCCCTTTGTCCCTTGATAAAATTTGTCGAGTTTTCGCAGTTAATTCAGAAGTGTCGCCCCGACAGATATGCTGATGATTATCTAAATTAGGAACGGAGTACAGGAGCCGCAGTCAATGTGCGCTGACTGTCGGCCACGACTGACAACCGCACATGGTGTACCTACCTATTTCGATGTAGGTAGATGTGTAGGTAAGTTTATATATATATATGTATATGTGTGTGTGTATATATATATATCTGTAAATGCGCGTAGGGATGTGTACGTATATGCAGGTATGTGACAGACTAATTGGGTATAATATATAAGTATGTGTATGTATGTATATATGCTTGTGGGTTGTGTGTGGAGGGTCTGTGGAGCTGTGTGTGTGTATGTTTGTACTTACGAATGCATATCCCAAATGTATTTATTATATGTTATGACTGTACGGATAAACGGATTTGTGAATGTGTATATTTTTGAACGTAGATGTCCAGTAGCTGAGTAAGTTTGTCACAGAGCGAAACATTTAAACATTTAGGGAGAGGGTATGCAAACGAATGATCGAGTAAATATATATCACAATAAGTAAGACTGGCGTTTGAAGCATTGCAGAACGTAGTTGAACTAATAATCCACAACACCGACATATACACCTGCCAGCAGGTTCACTTACTTTGTAGATAGATAGATAGATAGATAGAAAAACAGACGACAGATAGAAAGGCAGACGACAGATAGATAGATAGATAGATAGATAGATAGATAGATAGATAGATAGATAGAAAAACAGACGACAGACAGAAAGGCAGACGACAGATAGATAGATAGATAGATAGATAGATAGATAGATAGATAGATAGATAGAAAAACAGACGACAGACAGAAAGGCAGACGACAGATAGATAGATAGATAGATAGATAGATAGATAGATAGATACAAGCGCTGACTGACTGGACACCACAGATGGTTACTGACAGAAGTCTACTGACCAAAGCTGTAGTTGTGGTTGTAGTGGTGGTGATGGTGGTGATGGTGGCCGAAGCGGTTAGTGTAGTGGTCACAGTGGTGGCAATAAACTTGGTACACTTGACATTAACAAAATGGCGGCGGTGACATATTGGTAATTAGCACCGATTAATTACAGCGAAGGTGGAAGCGAGGTATTTAACTACACATTGTCATCAATTACACCAACAACAACAATAATAATAATAATAATAATAATAATAATAATAATAATAATAATAATGATGATGATGATTATGATGATGATGATAATGATTTCTTTATTAACCACAAAGGGTTTACATTGAGAAAAACATGGATAGTACAGGACAAAATAAAGAGTGAGTGTGTGTGTGTTAGTGTGTGTGTGTGTGTGTGTGTGTGTGTGTGTGTGTGTGTGTGCGCGTGTTTGGGTGGTTGTGAGTGTGTGTTGTTGTTGGGGTTTTGTGTGTAAACAAGATTACCGTAATGGAAAAGAAATACAACGACAATGTATAACCGTCAGTAGGGAGGGAGACGTTCGATAATAATAAATGGTAGTTTCTACTATAGGCACAAGGCCTGAAATTTTTAGGGGAGGAGAAAGTCAATTACATTGATCCCAGTGCTTAGCTGGTATGATATTTAATCGTCCACGGAAAAAAAACAAAAAAAAAAAAAACAAGAGAATGGCAAAGTCAACTTCGGCGGAATTTAGATTCAGAAATATAAAAACGGAAGAAATGCTGCTAATCATTTTTGAGCAGGAATCTGTCCGCTCGCTGCCTGAATAATGTTAATAATAATAATAATAATAATAATAATAATAATAATAATAATAATAATAATCTAAAAACAGAAACAATTCCTATCATAGTAGGTGCCTTAGGTATAATAAAAAAATATTCAGACAAATACATAACAAAAACACCAGGACTTACAAATATATATAACATACAGAAAATTGCACTACTGGGTACTGCACACATTCTACGCAAAACACTTTCAATACAGTAAACATAAGAGCACCACAGCAAGCCACAGCACATACCCAAGGCACACAGAGCTGCGCTGGGTAGTGAAGTGAAAGCATGTTATAAAAATAAAACTGCTGAATAATAATAATAATAATAATAATAATAATAATAATAATAATAATAATAATAATAATAATAATAATAATAATCTAAAAACAGAAACAATTCCTATCATAGTAGGTGCCTTAGGTATAATAAAAAAATATTCAGACAAATACATAACAAAAACACCAGGACTTACAAATATATATAACATACAGAAAATTGCACTACTGGGTACTGCACACATCCTACGCAAAACACTTTCAATACAGTAACCATAAGAACACCACAGCAAACCACAGCACATACCCAAGGTGCACAGAGCTGCGCTCGGTAGTGAAGTGAAAGCACGTTATAAAAATAAAACTACTGAACAATAATAATAATAATAATAATAATAATAATAATAATAATAATAATAATAATAATAATAATAATAATAATAATAATGACGTGATACCAATAGTAATTGGTGCACTTGAAAGTATCAGCACTCAACTACCAGCATGGCTGAAAAAGATTGGTGTGAGTATGAAGGCAGATACCTACAAAAATTACCATTGCCTGGAACTGCAAGAATTCTTCGCAGGGTTCTTGAAGCATGACCACTAAATAAATGTCACCTTAGTTTGCTGGCTGTGGACAGCTGACACTTTCCATCATGCCCAGCCAAATAAGCTGTGAGTCTTGATATAAAAATAGTGATATCTATTTTTTATTTTCCAAAGGAGTATCAAATATGGAGGTAATATTCTATTCTACTCTAGGCAGATGGCCCGAAATTTGGGGGGAGGGGGCCAGTCGATTAGATCGACTCCAGTAGGTAACTGGTACTTAATCTATCGACCCCGAAAGGACGAATGGCAAAGTCGACCTTGGTGGAATTTGAACTCAGAACGTAAAGACAACGAAATACCGCTAAGCATTTCGCCCGGTGTGCTAACGTTTCTGCCAGCTCACCGTCTTTTTAGGATAGGGAATAGGGTAGGGAATATTACAACAGTTTACAGTTTGAGTTGAGGGAATATTACAACAGTTTATAGTGTGAGTGGATGACTTACATAAAAGATGAGAGAAAGAGAGAAGAGGGGTGGAAGAGTCAAAAGCATAAATATTATCAAAATATGTCAACACATCTTTGATGCAGTCCTCCTGGTAGACGAGAACCTCCAGCTAGAGCCAGTCAGGGAACCTCACAGATCCAGAGTCACTCTGACGAACAAGGGTACTAGCCTTCGCCCAGTTTTTGTTCATCAGTCTACAGGCACATGCTTAGTATAGGTCCATTCACTCTAACAATATTTTGTCGCAATCACCCACCTTTTGGCAAATCCATTGAGAAAGAGAACTTCTATGTCTACCCTTACTTTCTTTCCAACTGGAACTTTAAAAAGTTGATGATATATTATTCCTAGAAAACATTCTTCTTGACATATATATATATATATATATATATATATAATAACTAGAAAAATAAAAATAAAACTGATGCGACGGGAATGCCTTTCGTGATATATCTACCAAATTTGAGCTCACCTCGGAGCTAAACAGCAAACATAACAACAGCACGAGTTCATACTTATTATATGCCACGTTTTCATATAAGGAAGTCAACGCTTAAATATACTGTTAAAATACTGTCCAATTAACTGGATAATTGGTATTTCGTAGCAAATTATCGAGAATATTAACGCAGTCAATATACTGGATATGTTGTAACACTAATATAATCAATATTAGTAAGAAATAGCTATGTATTTGATGTATTCAACATAAAAGGCATTGCTATCTAATCAATATTTTATAGGTATATTGACCGCGAAAAACAATTAGTGTTTGTTTAAAGCACATATAGAATAATGTATAGAATAATATATATATATAATAATACATAGAATAATACACAGAATAATAATCAATTGTCAACAATGTTATACAATAGTATTGATATATAATTCTGGCGGTACTATGAAGCTTACGTAACGTACTTGTTGAATCAGTTCCACAATTCGGCCCCGTTTTCAAAGACCTCAACCGTTTCACAAGCACCGTTCATTCCCCTGAGTGCCGAACGAAATTCATAATTCATCGTTTCCTTCCCTATTTTCCATACATCATGATCAATTAATGAAGCATTTATGATGCTGTTATATTTTCTTGGCAAATAAACCATTATAAATATTCTCAAGTTATATATATTAATTAATTATTAGCAAGGCAACAAAACTATAAGAAGCATCAAAGAAAATTATGTGAAGCTCATGACATTTTAATGAGTTCTAATATCTGTATATGAAGAGATTTACATTCAATTGGTAAACCTGTGCTAGCTCTTAAACTAATCTTTATAAATACAGAGATTATTCTCTTTGATAGCTATCAACAGATCAATACTGGTGCATTGAACTGGATTGGGTCCAAGTAGGTACACGGTTTTGCATCTTAGGTGAAGAATTAAAAGTTATTATGATCAAGGTAAAGAAGAAAAATAATAATCCAGAGAAGAGCTCTACCTGAAATGTTAGAAATCACTTCTGCTGACGACACACAAACGAATGCACTGGCATTCATTATTTTGTAACAATGTTGTTAGCGATATACGTAAAGTGAAACGATAAGAAATTTCAATAAAAATCAGCTCACGGCCAATTCGCTGCAAGCTTCCATGTACGTACAGATGTGTGCGTGTGTATGCATATATACAAATGTATGTATCTATGTATACATGTATGTGTATATGTATGTATATATCTTCTGTAAATAATAATAATAATATTTATAAGCTTAAACCTTATAAGCGATCAACCTGTATTGACTACAGAAAATAGTTAAATATTGTGTATCCCAATACTAGACTATTTTCTTTAGTCAATAAACGGTGACCGCTTATAAGCATTAAGCTTATAAATATTATTATAATTTATAGAACTGTCACTCGTCACCGTTTCTCAATTTATCGCGGAAAACGTATATATATATATATATATATATATATATATATATATATATATATATATATATATATATGCACACACAATGCGACACCTCCCCGACAAATACAAGCCACATAGACGCACTCACACAAACACACGCACACGTATACACACATATACTGTACTAACAATACAAACAAAACTAATCACTCACAATTACAGCGCACACACACATGTACACATATACACCAGGAAACTACACAAACCATACCCACGTACACACACATACAAACGCATACCCAGTACCAACATACACGGAACACACATGCACACACATACACCTCACCTGGATAAACCCAACGTACAAGGACACCTAATAAATACAACACACACATACATGCTCACACACACATACACCCTCATGCACACACATACAGTTGCTCCCTCACACACACACGCACCACAATGACAACTCAAACACAAACATACTTAGAGACACACACAAACTCACGTACACACATATAACACCCCCACCAACACACAACACAAATAAACATACGTACACATACAGACATACACATACATATGAACCATCACACACACATACGGTTGCTTACACACACACACACACACACCACAATGGGTATTTAAAACAACACACTCACTCAGACACAGAGAGAGACACACACACACTCACGTATACACACACTCCCACATTCACACAAAACACTCCCACGCACACACACAGATGCACACAGATGCACACATACATACACACACAGACGCACACACATGTACACACCCTCACACATACATACGGTTGCGCTCTCTCTCACACACACACATCACAAGGACGATTAAAACAACACATACATACTCAGAAAAATAGATATACGCACAGTCTCACGTACACACACCTAACATCCCCACCGACACAAAAACACACACAAACACACATACACACGCACTCACAAACGCACTCACGCACACACACGAACAAACACATATACACATACACACACATGCGCACACACAACACCCTAACAAATATTAATCACACACATACACACTCACACAAACGTGCACACACATACACACACCATCCTACCATAGATAAAAAAACACACACATACTCATATACACATGCCACACACGCACACATACAGACATAGGCATACACATACATATGAACCATCACACACATACGTTTGCTTACACACACACACACACACCACAAGGTATTTAAAACAACACACCCACTCAGACAGAGAGACACACACACACTTCCACACTCACACACTCCCACACTCACACAAAACACTCCCACGCACACACACAGATGCACACATACATACACACACATACGCACACATACGCAC
Organism: Octopus bimaculoides; assembly: GCF_046866305.1. Lineage (NCBI taxonomy): Eukaryota > Metazoa > Mollusca > Cephalopoda > Octopoda > Octopodidae > Octopus > Octopus bimaculoides. The sequence continues at coordinate 77,699,943 of NC_142936.1, read as the reverse complement.
ACATACGCACACACCCTCACACATACATACAGTTGCTCTCACACACACACACACCACAAAGACGATCAAAACAACACATACACACTCAGACAAAGAGATATACGCACAGTCTCACGTACACACACCTAACATCCCCACCGACACAAAAAACACTCAAACACACACTCATATACACATTCCACAATAAACTCTGGGACCAATAAAAACGGCACACACACACACACACACACACACACACACACACACCCACACCCACACACACGGACACAAACACACATATATACACACACATAGAGATGTGCACAGAACCAGTCCCAAAAACCAGTGAACCATGACAGACTGTCACAGACCAACCAAAAATAAAAAATCTTCTTTAACTCTTCTTCCCTCCCACCCCAGCTAGCCAGTCATACTGTCTCTTAAGACAGTAAAACATTCCTTCAATATACACAAGAGAAAAAGGCCAGGTCAGTTCCTTCTCAATTTTATTCGATTGTCAAAGAATATGTATGAGAATATGTATATGTATATGTATTTTTCCATATGTGTATTTTCATACACTGTTTTTAACACTGTTTTTAACAATTTCACCTTAATATGACAATCAGTATGTAACACTACAAAGTTCATACAAAGCTTTATACTTTAAATATATTTTATCATCAAAGAATGTATATATGCATTTTAATACTCAGACTGTTTTTTAACATTTTTTATTATTCTCAAAGACTTTTGATAATCTTTTTCTAAAAAAGTGAAACCGGTTAAGTAAATAAATATTTTTTAAAAATAAGTGCATTTTCAAACCTTCTTTCATATATATATATATATATATATATATATATATATACATATATATATACATATATATATGTATACACACACACACACAATCACACACACACACACACACACACACACACACACACACACACACACACACACACACACAAACAAACAAACAAACAAACAACTAACTCTATAGGCTATTGAATTAGCCAGTCGAATTAACTGGAATACTTTTTTTGAAGTAATCTGCTTAGTAAAAGATATACGCAGACGTGTTTCTAGGTTAATTTGATCCGCTTTAACCTGACACCGCTGATCTACCCACTTACATCATCTTACATAGATACTTTGCTTTATATGCGCACAATTCTCCCACCTCTTGCTATTTTCTAAACTCCTCCTCCTCCCTCTAGAACTGCATTCTCGCCCGGCTCCTAACCTTTTTCTGCCCTCTTATCCACCTTTCCTCTTCGTTTTTCTGACGAATGACTCTATATCCGAAACATCAAGACCCTTTTCCTTTTTCCTTTTGATTTTCAAGCATAAAGATAATAACACCTCTTTGAAAGCTTGTCCCTCTTGTATTCTTTCTTATTTTTGTTCATTGATCATACATACATGCATACATGCATATTTACATACATACATACATACATACATACATACATATATTTATGTATGTATGTATGTATGTATGTATGTGTGTGTGTATGTATAGATGTGTGCATATAGATAGATAGATAGATAGATAGATAGATAGATAGATAGATAGATAGATAGATAGATAACAAGTTTCCACACAGTTTCCATGTATCAATTTCATTTACGAGGCATTTGTCGGCCCTGGGCAGCAACAGAACACACTCAACGTGCTACGGAGTGGCACTGAATCTAAGACAACTTGTCTGCAAAGCGAGCTTATAAACTACAGAATGATACCTGTATGGGGAGATGTGTGTGGTTGTGTATGAATGGGTGAATGTGCTTGTGTGGGTGTGTTTGAGTGTGCGTCTCTGTATAAACAAGGTTGCAACTGGAAAAAATTGTTGTTTTTATTGTTATTTAGTAGAAGGTTAGGCGGTGAATTGGCGGAATCGTTCGCGCGTCGGACAGAGTGCTGAACGGCATTTAATCAGGTTTTACGTTCCAAGTGAAGGTGCATGGCTCAGTGGTTAGAGCGTAGAGCTTACGATCGTGAGGTTGTGATTTCGAATCCCGGACCAGATTGCGTGTTGTGCTCTTGAGCAAGACACTTTATTTCGCGTTGCTCCAGTAGAAATGAGTTGCGACGTCACAGGTGCCAAGCTGTATCGGCCCCTTTGCCTTTCCCTTGGATAACACTGGTGGCGTGGAGAGGGGAGGTCGGTATGCATGAGCGACTGCTGGTTTTCCATAAACAACCTTGCCCGGACTTGAGCCTGGAAGGTTAACTTTCTAGGTGCAATCCCATGGTCAGTCATGACCGAAAGGGGTCTCAGCAGCAACGTTCCAAGTTCAAATGCTACCCATGTTGGGGTCGATAAGACAAGAGCTATTTAAGCATTGGAGGCCGATGTAATTGACTAACTACGAAATTTCAGACCTTGTGCCTATGGTTAGAAATTCCAGGCCTCTCCCCACGAAATTCCAGGCCGAAATTCCAGGCCTCTGGGTAGAAAGGATGTGGCTATGGGTAGAAAGGATTATGTAGCAACAGGTGATTACAGCATTCTAACCATGACCAACCCGTCTTTTCACTTATGTGGGGATAATCTTGTAAGACGTTCTCTCACGTTTCTTTTTTAAGACGACAATAGACTGTGACCTGAAATAAAAGATTTCACTGTTATTTCTGACATATCGAACGACCACACAGAGGCTCGTTTTTCGTTTTTTTTTATTACTTAAGTATAAGACCTTATAAAAGAAATAGGAGTGACGCGTATAGAGAAGCATGATAGAAGCGATGTACTGAAGAAAATACCTCAACACAAGAAAGGCGTGTAAAATACGTATATTTAGACTCTTTGAAGTAGTTTTATAATGATTTATAATGATTGTCTACAAATACATTGTCCTCTCATACTCGCTCTTATCGCATGTTTTCTTTCTTTTATTTTGTTTCGTACAACTCTTTGTTTTCTATTTTACTTACAAGCTTTTATATCTGTGTTTTCGCTTTTTTCTTTTTTGCTTATTTTTTCCCCTTCATATGTATATTTAGTTTACCAACTTATTGTGACGTTTTCAATTATTTTTTTTTTCACTCCAGTTATTTTTGTTGTCTTCGTTGTTGTAATTGCTACTGATGTCTTCTTCTTCTTCTTCTTCTTCTTCTTATTATTATTATTATTATTATTATTATTATTATTATTATTATTATTATTATTATTATTATTATTATTATTATTGTAGTTGTTGTTCTTCTTCTTTGTTCTTTTGTCACGGTTCAAGACCATCCCGGCATTTCAGATTCACAATCAGATTGAATTGGTGTATGTGCTTGTGTATGTGTATCTACGCGCGAACGTGTGTGCGTGTGTGTGTGTGTGTCTGTATGCATGTGTGTGTATGTGTCCATTTCTTTGTAAATTTCTTGCGTGTTTCTTTGTGTGTGTGGCTCTATGCGTGACTCCTGCTTCTATATTATTTCTTTTGTTTCAATTTTGTCTTTATTTCGTAACTAACCTTATCGGCATTCAACAACTGAACGTAACAATTACCAAATAGCAGAATGAAGCATGACACCAGATCTAACCATTAGAAATGACCAGCAACAAACATATAACTAGACACACACACACACCCCACCCCACCCCACCCACACACACACACACACATCGGCCTCACTAAGTCTATCTTAATTCGCCTATTTACGCAATAAGAGTGCTCAACAGCATTAATTAGATATCAGTTGGGCTTATGATCAGTGTCCAAGAGATATATATTTATATATATATATACATATATATATATATATATATATATATATATATATATATATATATATATATATATATATATATATACGTGTGTGTGTGTGTGTGTGTGTATGTATGTATGTATGTATCGATAGATAGATTGATATATATATATATATATATATATATATATATATATATATGCATGTATGTATGTATGTATATATGTGTGCGTGTATGAGTGTGTATGTGTATGCGCGAGTTCGTGTGTATGAGTGTCTAATATGTGTGCAATCTGTGTTTGTATATATGTATATATATATATGTATATATATATATATATTTATATATATATATATATATATATATATATATATATATATATATATATATATGTATATGCATGTGCATACACACACACATATATATGTATATATATACACACGCACACACACACACACACACACACACACACACACACACATATATATATACTTATAAATGTATGTGTGTATGTATAAATGTATGTATGTATGTATGTATGTATGTATGTGTATATTTATATATGCACAGCTTCATTTAGAGAGATTTATTCTAAACTGGATTATAGGAAGTCAATGCTACTAAAATATAATTCCTTATATGTGTGTGCGTGTGTGTGAGTATGTTTCAGTGTATATGTGTGTGAATATGTGAGTGTGTGTGTACATAATAATAATAATAATAATAATAATAATAATAATAATAATAATAATAATAATAATAATAATAATCCCATGTATTATAAGCACAAGGCATGAAAATTTGGGGGAAGGGGCTAGTCGATTACATCGGCTCCAGTGTGTAACTGGTACTTATTTCACCGACCCCGAAAAGATAAAAGGCGAAGTCGACCTTGGCGGAATTTCAGCTCAGAAGATAAAATCGGAACAAATATCACTAAGTATTTCGTCCAGTGAGCTAAAGATTCTGCCTTAATAATAATAATAATAATAATAATAATAATAATAATAATAATAATAATAATAATTTAACTAAAATATTTACTATGTTTATGAGCACAAAAGAAATATAAATGTAGGCAAGTCAAGCCTGTAAAATTTCGACCCAGTACTTAACTTAATTTATCGACCCCAAAGGAATGAACAGCAAAGTAGACCTCTGAAGGTACTTGAACTTAGATCGTGAAGAGCCGGTTGAAATACCACAAAGCATTTTGTCCGCCGCGATAACGATTCTGCCAGATCACCGCTTTTATGGTTTCAAATTTTGGGTACAGGATCCGAAAATTTAAAAAGAAGGACTCAATTTCATCGACTCCAGTGCTCAACTGATAATCATTTTATAGATCTTCATGTTGTTTTCCTATGCAATGCCACTCGTGGGGCCTTGTGTACAACTAGATATAATTCTCTTAAATTTTCAAGGGATTTAATGCTAATATCATAGTAATATAGTTTCAATTGGGGGTATAAACTGGTTTGTGTACTTAAAACGCCCGAAACATTCTACATTCTCCCTGATGCAATTTATTGTGATAGAGGTAAAGGAGAAAGTATTTTACTCATGAGAAAAATTTCATGAAATTCTGGTAAAATATTTTGGAAGTGGGTTAGATGCGAAAACTTTCACACCATCAATTGAAAAGTATTAATGATGAAGAAAATTCAGTAACATGAAATGAATAT
>NC_142936.1:77684566-77687066 GCF_046866305.1 Octopus bimaculoides | reverse complement strand
TGTTGGCAGCAAGTAAATCAGCTTACAAATATATGGTCTCTTTACTAAATTTATACTCGGGCTAAGCCCGAACAGCCCGAATGGCTGGGTCGCCACTAATATAGATGCATCAATTTTATACAGACACACACAAACACATATGAATGAATGAATGAATGTATGTATTACATGTATTTACGCGTACGTCCCTGACGCTCTTTCTATATGTATGACTTAAAGACGTCTGCACGATTACATCGCCACACCCGATGGAAATGATGTCACACCACCGACTCTTGAGCACATGATGAAGTTAAATTCCTGCATATCTTTCCTAGCCTGACATTTTATTTAGTATATGTTTGTTGACCTTATAACACCATTTAATTCAAGTTAAATTTATTAGGTAAACTGAAAGGAACGTTTCCCATGAGCTTTAAACCCGTTTTATATATTAAATAGATATTGGGTAAACAAAAGTGCATTTACTAATCTAAAAATGCTGATATAGTCATTATTATTTGAAGAAAAAATTATTATCTATGACATTTAGCTTTATGAGGATGGAGAGATTTGATGCCAGTGGCTAATAGCGTAGATTTCATAATTATATTGAAAGGAACTTGAAACAATTTAAAGAAACATCGGGGGAGGTGGGGGTGGAATCTGGTTCCTAGTTACGCAGTAAATTGGTACGTATGCGTGTGTGTGTTTGTGTGTGTGTATAGACAGTATTGTGTGTGCTTATGTAATACATTTATAGGCACAGAAGCATTCATACACACTGCGTATATATGTGTAGGTAGGTATGTATCTGTGTGTGCCCGTGTGTGCAATTCGTGTGTGCTTGTATGATTGTGAGTTTGTGTGTGTGCGCACGCGTGCGCACCAGTTATACTATTTTACTACTTTCAGCCATTGGACTGTGGCTAAAGGTTTAGTGGATCATATTGGTCCCAAGACTTGTTTTTAAGTCGGGTTCTTATCCATCGATAGTCGTTTATCATACCACTATGAGACAGGACAAAACCGTAAATATGCACACACATATATACAGTGAGTGACAGCTATCTGAGGATATATTCGGTAATTTAGTGAAACAATCTAATCTTGCAAAATCCAAACGTAAAAATTTGTGCACATGTTCTCGATAAGCATTGTTATAAGATATTTCTATGAATCCACCTTCAGCTTCTACGACTGCTTCTATGATATTTTTTCATTTCGGACATCACGTTGACAATAGCGGCCGTCAGTGAAGCTATAGCATTGTGAGGATGTCGATTAGTCTCCTTTTTCACAACGCTCCAACCGTAGCAGTCCGTTGGATTTAAATATGGTGTGTTTGGAGGTCACACGTTTGGTGTTACGTAATCGTAAATATTGACTGACAACCATTCTTGGATTGCGTGGATTTTGCGAGAGCGTGCTGAGACTTATGAAAATAAATATGGCTTTCCAATGCTTACTTCATTCATTCATGGACGAAACGTTATTTTATTTTCACGCGATTGTACGTAATGCACAGTTGATTTCAGAGCGCAGAGAATCTGACCAAATATTGTAAAATATCTTGTCATACACCGTAACAACTCAGGCAATTAATCGCTTAGTTTAATTACTTGTTGCAATGTGACCTACAGCATATCGTAGCCTTCTTTGATGTCTTCATATGATGCTGTAATTGTTTAGCGCAAAGTCACCCTTGATCGAGCAAAGTTATGACCAGCTTTGGCACATGGTTGTGATCAGTGTAGATCATTTCGTGTGTTTATGTAACTGGAATTAATTGTCCAGTGTGTTTTTCTTCCTTTCTTAAGGCGACAGGATTTGATATGCTTGAAATTTGTCTACTACTACTAGCAAATCGAAAGGCTGCTTAGGAGCTTCCTCTTTTAGCATTCATGTTAGGTATGCAATAATACGTTTCCAGGAAGTGTGGATCGTGTTTTTTCGAATGACAACCCAAATTGAATACTGCGAATATATGTTGTTTATTTCATTTTGATTTTTTTCATTTCTTGGATTTTTCGAAGTAAAGATGAAATTTCACAATTTCAATAGCAGTGGGAAACATTAATTATAAACATGTACCATTTTTTTCAAGCGAATTAATGTGATATACTGAACTGAACGCATCGCGATAACGGAAACGTTATCAGGGACATAGCACATAGAATATAAATGTGATGATGCCATTTAGTGATTGGAGATTTAGAAAAAAACAGCTAAAATATTTTTGAAGGTGGGGGCGAAAAAGAACGGAAAAAATAGGGAGATAGAGAGAGAAGAAAAAGAGAAAAATATGGTGAAAAATATTCCTGTATACCAAGTGTGTGCATTTATGCACGTATATGTGAATGTGCATGTGTGTGTTTCTTTGTATATTTGTGTGCGCCAGCGCGTGTGTGCGTGCATGTATATGTGAATGTATGTATGTATATTTGAAAGTATGCATGCAGGAAAGAGAGATATTTTGGATTGTTTTGTTGTAGAAAGCATAAAATGTTCAATACATGCT
>NC_142936.1:77667066-77679566 GCF_046866305.1 Octopus bimaculoides | reverse complement strand
TATATATATATATATATATATATGAATTTGAAAGGAAGAGATTGGAGCATGCAAAGATCAAAAGAAAGATGTGAAAAACTGACAGTAATGAACGTGACCTTACATGTGATGAATGTGGAAAGATTTGTCTTAGTATGGCTGGGCTAAAGAGCCAAATGAAATCACACATTGCACAACCGCACATTGAATATAGATGGACAGATGATTTCGAATGCATACTCTGTCATAAAGTATGCAGATAAAAAAGCGGCTTGAAAAGGCATAGCAAATTCATGGAGTGAATTTACTAAGTTTTTTTCTACTAATTGTCAAAAAGCATGTAAGTCTTTACAAGGCCTCAAAAACCATATTTGTGCAGCTCATGGATGATATTGTAGGGCATAAAGAAATTAGGCAACGGCTCTACTCGAAATCCTCGCATATAGGCCGGTGGTGCTGCTTACAGACAGGTTCGGAAACTGGACTACAAATATCCTGTCACTCTCCTCCTTTTCTTCGCTTCCATAATCGTTTCCGTTTGTCGGAGATGGCAGGTCTTGTACATCGTCTGTCAATGCACACCTAATCCACTCGTAGCACTTGTCGTGTCCACCCCACCCCGACCATGTCCTTCCTTCCCAGGGCCTTCTGGAACCTTCTCCCTGCTCATGTCGTCCCATTAACGGCATCGACCTCACCTACCGCAGAGAGTCTGCTAAAACCTTGGGCACTGCCTCTTCCTCAATACACAGAAAGTAAAAGGCGCGAAAAAATATACCACTGTCGACTTTTCAATCCTTTACACATCGAATCAAATTGCTTAAAACTCACATTAATCACAAACCCTATTTAATAAAACACTAAGACAGATGAGAGAAAGTTTTGCGTGATTAAAAACTGTATTTGAAACGTCATCCAGTATATTTCGTTTCCTTTCTTTTTTCTGTTTTGTGTGTGTGTTCTCTTGAATTCTGTGAATGTTCTCTATAAATTTCTTTTCCGGTCGCTGTGGAACACTAGCTATCCGCTCGATGAATCCAATCTAAGAGCCGGTTTCTATTACCGGTTGAATACAATTACTTTTCTTAATTAAGCCTTATAAGCTCATAACGTTTCACGAAGCAAATCCTACAAACAATTGTTTATATACAAGACCAAGTAGCGAAGATGATGTCGTTCGTGCCTAGCTGATCTTAGATGGCGAATGGAATCGATTTAACGACATTAACTGCAGATTCGATACAAAGATAGGAAATAGTGATCGATAACTATAGACTGGTAACATTTTTTTTTTTTGTATTCTGCTTAAGCAAGCTGGATTATTTAATTTAATTTATGCACTCTCGGAATAAGTCAGTTAAGTGCAGATCATAGTAAAATAGCTATCTAGCAATATTACAAATATAGATAGAACAGCGAACTCGCTGAACCTTTAGCCCGCCGGACAAAAATACTTAGAAGCATTTCGTCCGTCATTCGTTCTGAGTTCAATTTGATCACCAGGATTGATGTAATCGACTTTCACCCACTCACGAACTTGCTGACTTTGCGCCAAAATTTGAAATTGTTATTGCAGATATAGATAAGGCGGCGGGCTGACAGAATCGTTAGCACGCTGGACGAAATGCTTAGTGGCATTTCGTCCGTCTTTACGTTCTAAGTTCCAAAGCCGCCGAGGTCAAATCTGTCTTTCAACCTTTCGGGGTCGATGAATTAGGAGCCAGTTGAGTACTAGGGTCGATAAAATCGATATGCTCCGTCTCCCATAGTTCCAGGTTGTGTGCCTGTAGTAGCGAGCATAATTACATATGTAGACGAAAACGTGTGTCCTTATGTGTGTAAGATATATATATATATATATATATATATATATATATATATATATATATATATATATATATATATATATATATATATATATATATGTATATATATACATATATATGTATATGTATATATATATATATATATATATATATATATATATGTGTGTGTGTGTGTGTGTGTGTGTGTGTGTGTGTGAGTGTGTATGTGTATATGTATATATATATATATATATATACATATACATGTGTGTGTGTGTGTATATGTATATATGTATCTGTCTATCTATATTGGTGTACATAGAACTTGGAATCATAACCAACTTCATTTCAATGGTTGCAATAAAAGAAGTGACACTCGAAGACTCTGATTGATTTAATCGACAACATTCTTCACACGAAAATGCGTCTTCTTATGATGAAATCAGTATTTAACTTAACAGAAGCCTGTTCATGGTTACGCCCTGCATTAAAGGTCTTTCTGACTTTTGTCTTAAGTTCGATTCGCCCCGGAGTCGACACTGCATTGAATATGCATGGCATCAATTAAAACAAACTGCGTATTTTACTGAATTCAATACAGATAATCGTCACATACAAATACATAAATTAAGCCAAACTACAGAATCAATATACTTTGTAATATCCTATGAATGCAATTAAATAGCCATGTATAATTCATAGATTTAGTTTGCTATGGGGCAAGGCAACGCGTTTACTTTTAATTTGTAATTAGTTGTTTTAATAGTTAAGAACTCATTAACTGAATCATTCTAAAAATTGATTACTGAAGTTTTTTCCGAGTTCAATGAAGTAACAGACGGGTGTTGATTTCAAAATTTGTGGCGGTGTGTGTGTGTCGGCGGGGATCGATTGATATTTAATCTATAACTGTTTGGTATTCAGGAGATAAACTAAATTTATTTTGAGATTTGTCGGCAATTTTGCAGGATCTTGCAGAGGAAGAGTCACTTTATCAGCTAATAAATCTTGTAATATGTTTTCCGTCCTCAGCTAAAACTATTTTCAATTCCACTGCTTATGTACTAACATCAGTAAGAATATCACAAATTTTAAATTACTTATTCAGTTTATATTGCACATTGTGAACAACAGCGTAGTTGATTACAAGTTTCCCAGAAAATCAATCACTTATTCATTGCATTTCTGAAATCCTTAGTGACAATACAGTGTCGAAATCTCAATGGGGAAAAATATCTTAAGGTACTTTATTCGTAAAGTGCCCTTTATTTTCAGTCTCCTCAAAGTATATGCACAGATGTACATTTAGACAGAACGGTATATATTGTAGAGAAATATATATTCACACACTCACACGCACGCACACACACACACGCACACACACACACACACACACACACACACACACACACACACACACACACACAACACACATACACACACAAACATATAGACAGGGAGGAGCGACATGATTCCCAGATTCAGTTGGTTCTGGCGGAACAGTAACTAGGCTGGACGCCTGACTAAAATTATAGAACCCCAGCTAGTTGTAAATATATAGAAGGGGTAAAGCCTGGAAAGTACACCTCATAACAAACTTGGAGTGGAATTTCTAAGTTAATTCTTTCAGCCAAACTGGCGCTAAACTGCCGCGACAGATGTTGCTTTCTACTCCTTTCGAATTGCTTCCGTCCGAGAGAGGCCTCTCTAATGTTACTGGAAAAGCTATTGTCACAGCACGAAATGTGGTCTCTACGCGTATTAAGCTGCAGCTCAATCGTGACTAATGAGTAGAACAAAACTCCCTTCTCACCAAACAGACGGATCGGATGGCAAAGAACATATAGATGAAGATACGCTTGGTTTTTATGAATGGAAGGAAGGGAGCTCAATACGTAGAGCAGAAGACATATGACCTATTTTTAGCTGGGGTGGCTCCAGGAGCGGCTTAGAGTTCCGTCCACTCCTTATAAAATGTATATATGTGTGTATGTGTTTCTAAGCCAGCCAAACTCTAAGATTCTTACTCGCTCCTGTAGCAATTTAGGTTTATAAAGGATTATGTGTGTGTGTGTATAAGTGTATGTGTGTACGATGGGTTTTCGCTGTTCTGTCAACCAAATTACCTTCATATTGGTAAATCCAGAGCTATAGCCAGAAACTTTTCCAAAAGTTGCCAGCTAAACTGAATTTGATTCGCTGTAGAGGTTTAATAAGATCGAAACATGTTCTTTGCTTTCAGAACCTAATTTTAAAGACAAAATCCGCTCTGCATTCAATTTCTTTTCCAAAAATTTCGTTGGATTTACATTAGTTGAGTTAACTCCCTCGTCTGTTGTTTTTTTAGATTAAAAAATATCTCCAGGGCAAGATTTGGCCCCTAATTTTAAGGATAATCTCTAACAATGGAAAAATTTTAACTCACTATATTACATATGTGAAACCCTATTTTGTGCGACTACACCGAGCAAAATACCTTCATTTAGATAACCATTTTTATGTCGTAAGTTTGAAACTCACACCCTCCCGGAATCTGTAAAATAAGTCGAAGTCAAACAAGCATTTGGAGTGTTATAACTGACTTTTCTATTTCTCAACTTTGTGGCCTTGTACCTTTTATTAGCAATCAATAATAATTTCATCACATCTCATCAATATCATAAGTTATTCAAGAACCTATTTAGCAAACTTATAAAGAAGCTAGTTTTCCCACTCTGAATACAGAATGAATGAAATAATTAATGTGTGAAACTGTCTACTTAAAGATATTAATTTGAGTAAATATTGTGTACTAAATGACTTTTCTGGTACAAAAATAACAATAAAATATGTTATTTATTTCTTTGTAAAGGTGTTTTGCTTATTGATTGCGAAACCAATAATAACAGGCTGCGAGTTGACGGAAAAGGGTAAATCACCAGATTTAAATGCGACATAATTGTTTGTAGCATAAGGCTGTTGACTGATAGAGTCGTTAAGGCGTCGGCTATAAAACGCATTGCGGCATTTCTTCTCGATCAGAGTTCAAATCCCGTCGAGTTCAACTTTCAGCTTTTCGTGATTAATAAAGTACCTATTCGGTGCTAACACATTCCATGCCTCTCTCTCCTCTCTCTCTCTCTCTCTCTCTCTCTCTCTCTCTCTCTCTCTCTCTCTCTCTCTCTCTCTCTAGCTAGCACAGTCTGGATGTTTCTGTGGATCCAAGGTAACAAGACCGACAGGATGTCAGTTTGTAGTAAAGCAAGCACCTAAAACAGTTAGCGAAAGCATCGTACATACATATATATATATATATATATATATATATATATATATATATATATATATATATATATATATAGATAGATAGATAGATAGATAGATAGATAGATAGATAGATAGATAGATAGATAGATAGATAGATAGATAGATAGATGGATGGATGGATGGATGGATGGATGGATGGATGCGACAGACTTCTTTCAATTTCCGTATATGTGTGTGTGTGTGTGTGTGTGTGTGTGTACAATTAAGATTCAGTTGAATCAGGTACTTCAATTGAGGCACCTTGTTAGGTCTGAGTAACATGCATACTCAACAATATTAAATGAATATCAGACTTGATGCATAAATGCCGGTCACATGATGTTCTTGCAGAGTCTGCAAATAATAAGACCCAGTTGAGTGAAGAAATCTGCTCTTAGCTATTCAGACATGTACTTTATATTAAAAATACTGTCTATAATATTTACAAAGTGTAGATTCCAGGACAGGTGAATAAAATATAAATAACAAAAGAAGTACAGGTGTCAATTCATTGCAACCGCTTCTAACGACTCCTTTAATTGATTAATGAGAACATTACATCATTGCAAAAAAAAAGAAAGAAACGCCAGAAAACGGGTTTTTTGCAATGATGCAATGTTTTCATTAATCAATTGAAGACGTCGTTAGAAACGACCGTAATATATTGACACCTGCACCTCTTTGTTACTCACTTACATATATATATATATGAGGGGCTTCTTTCAGGTTATGTCTATATATATATATATATATATATATATATATATATAAGAATTTAAGGATTGGAGAAAACGGATGTTATAATTGCATACTTTATTCCTGATGAGAAGGTTACAATTTTAATATCAAAGATCCCTATGGATCACACAGGTTGTAATCCTTTGAAACATATGTAGGAATAGAAGAAATACACATAATTATATATATATATATATATATATATACATATATATATATATACATACATACATACATACATACATACGACGGATTTCTATCAGTTTCTGTCTATCAAATCCATTCGCAAGGTTTTGGTCGGCCCGAAGCTATAGTAGAAGATACTTGCCTAAGGTGCCACGCAGTGGGATTGAATCCCGAACCATGTCGCTGGGAAAGCAGGCTTCTTACTACACAGCCACGCCTGCACATAGATTAAACCCTTCCCTTTAAAATTGCTGGCTTGTGCGTAAATTAGAAACCGTTATTTTCGCGCGCATATTAGAGTAGTGAATATGTAGAATCATTATCGAGTCAGTATTTATTCTGGGACTTTACATTCTTGCCTGTCATCCATTCTGGGTTGATGAAATAAGAGCCAATCAAGTGCCGCGGTTGATTTCATCGTCTAACCCGAGAACCCCAAATTTCTAGCCCTGTGCCTAAGTTAGAAACAATCGTTTTATGTTCTTGTTTATGTTCTTGGGGAACCTGGAGTCGATAGCGAACACTTCTGCTTTGCAGCTTTTAAGTTCATATCTCCGAATGATGACAAGATTTTGCATTATATATTTATACTAAACTACCCGTTATCCGTTGGGTCACCGGGTGTCCCAGCAACAGAGTTTTGTTTCGTGGGTTGAAAAGATTTGGCTCCTAATTCTAGCACGCCCTGCTACCACGTAACAGGTATGTTGGGTCCTTTATTGCAAATAGCTGTTACGTGGTAGCAGGACGTGCAAGAAAAAGCAGCCAAATTTTTTGGAGTGGAGATACGTTGAATGCACTCGAAAAAATCAATTTCACACTGAGGTCACGAACGGGTCTTTTACGAAATATCTACCTTATTTTTAAAGTCATTTTCACTTCAGTATACTTTTTAAATATGCCAAAAAAATTTTGTAATGAAATAATTTTAAAAGATATTAAAATATTGTTAGTTTAAAGAAAGCTAAAATATACATACTTACTGTACAAACAGCTTACATATTTTGAAATCACATTCACTTAAAAATATTTCTATATGGCTAAAATATCGTGTTTAAAAAAACCGAAAATAGAAATTGTAAAAAAATAGTCGTTTTTTTCTTTCGTTGTCAGTTCACTGTCTAATAGAAAAATAAGAGTTTCTTCCCTTTCAAAATGAAGATTGTTTTCGAAACGTTTTCCCATTATACAGCGTTTTGGCTATTTCTACTCCCGAAAATCTCTAATATCTTGAAAACTACTTTACCGATTTACGTGAAACTTGTTTCATACGATTCGTATTAACATTTCAGGGTATACTTAATTCATGGTATTTTCCCATTATGCGCCAGTTTCGCTGAGTAACATTACAAGCAAGCAAGCAAGATTGAAACTGACGTTTAATGTATTATAGATACAAACATATATATATATATATATATATACGTGCATGTATATAATGTATATACACACATACAGTCACACAAACACACACATACACACACACACACACACACACACACACATATATATATATATATATATATATATATATATATATATATATATATATATACACGCATACACACGCGAGAAAGCACATTAGTGCAAAACAAGGTGGAATAAATAGCACTCGGATACCGAAGGTAGAATAATATGTTTTTTTATTAAAGTTGATATATATATATATATATATATATATATATATATATATATATATATCGTAAAGCTTTACTTAATGCAACCTTGAAATATAAAAGCTACGCCAGAGTTGATCAAATTTATATCGGTATCTATTTTTAGAATGCTTTTGAGGATGTGTACATTAATAATAAAATGGGAATTGGCAGCATTATTAGAATGTCCGATGGATGGATTGCCTTGCGGTGTTCGTTCCAGCTCGCTGACAATTCAATTCTTCTCTAGCCGAAATCATTTTTGCCCCTATTCTTTTGGTATCGATAATAGTTCGCCAGTCCAGTACTGAGGTCGACCTCACACACACACACACACACACACACACACACACACACACATACTCTCTCTTACTCTTTCTCGTGCGCGTGTTTTTCTGAAAGTAATCAGCTCCCTTCCGACCTAAAGAACGATCGACTCACCAAGTCTAAGAATACTCAGGGCGCGCCGCATGACACGACGGTTCCTCATGACTCCAATGAGGGGTCGAATATAAGGTAAAATCATATAATTGGAGATCTTTTATCTTTTACTTGTTTCAGTCATTTGACAGACGACATGGTGAGGCACCGCCTCGAATAATTTTCGAGCGAACAACCCCCGCCTAGTACTTATCTTTTAAAATTTAGCACTTATTGTATCGGGCTCCTTTGCCGAACCACTAGATTACGAAGGCGTAAACATACCAACACCGGTTTTTAAGCAGTGCTAATGGACACACACACACACACGCATACGCACACGCACACAAACATATACATACATACTTACATGCATATATATATACGAAGAGCTTCTTTCAGTTTCCGCCTGCCAAATCCACTCACAAGGCTTTGGTCCTCCTAGGGCTATTTTAGGTGACACTTTCCCAAGTTTCCACGTGGTGGGACCGATCCGGAAATGATGTGGTTGTAAAGCAAATCTCTTACCGCAGATCCACGCCTGTGTCTATGGTCTTTTAAATTTGGTAAATACTAAGGAGCTTCGGACATTTTCAACGCGATAGACGTTAGAGCTGTATTCATTCTGGAAATACCGATAGTGTTACTTCGAATGCAATGTGGCGGTAGTGGTGTTGCGATAGTGGTGATGCTGGTTATTGTGATAATTATAATTGTTCTGATTGTGGAAGTAACGGGTGTGGGTAGGGCTTGTGGTGGTTGATCTAGCCTGTGTTTAGTGCATTATTGTGGAAATTTTTCTCTAGATGCACCTGTAACTCCCAATGATAATAACAATCTAAATTGCATTGGTAATGTTCCCACTATTCCATTGTATTACTCAGCTGTTTATTGATTATGAAATGTTGATTAATACACCTGAGAAAGGTATTCCAAGAGCAAGTAAAAAGAAAAATAATAAAATAATAATAATACAGCGATCGATGCGATGTGTTCAACAGCGCTGGCCGGAATATGAGTTGCAACTCTTTAAGTTGATTTTATTGCTGTTACTGCTAACGGACCATCAACACACGTGATGTGCAGAGAAAGCAGGTAATTCGCCGGTCAGTTGTCGGTTTCATATTAAACAGTGTAGCATTTATTAGAGAAGGAAGGAATTAAATTATTCTAATTACTAATGTATGGTGTGAATGAATCATGTCTCCAACAATGGTTTATATTGTTTAAGTACATTCAGTAAACGATAATAAACGAATATTATATAAAGGAAAATAATAAAGGGCACACACACACACACACACAGACATGCATAGAGAGAGGTGGGATAGAAAAGGAGTGAGAAGAGCATTGCAACTCCAGAGAAAGAAAAGGAGTAGAGAGAAAGAGAGGAGTAAATTGAGATGCAAGCGAGCAAGTATTTGAACTTATTATAACAATAGCACATTTTGTATGAAATGAGTGTGGCATACAATTAATGTTCTCATTGAGGATTCGAAAGAAACAGACCATGTGTTCTGCATACTATGTAAAAGAAATGAGAAGACCTGAAAGAAGTTTACACCTTTTTTTCTCATCGTGTCATTCACTTATGAATTCCATTGAAAGTTGTATATTTTAATTAGGGTTTGAAACGGAATTTAATTATTTATTTAAATCGAAAGTGACGTACGTAATATGTATGAAAGCTTCTATTGACTATTGAATTCCCTACCCACAAAACTTAGGAACTCCGAATTGTAAACTAACTGGACATTCGTTAGTTATAAAACGCTTCTTGCATCGAAGATAGTCTCAAGTTATTCTTTTAATTTTCTTTTAGTCTTATACTGGTTGTCAGTTATTGGACTGCGGCCATGCTGAGTAACTGTCAATAAGAGTCTTAGACGATAATATCAACCACAGTACTTATGTCAGTTTCGATATTTATTTAATTAACGTGTTTCATCAATCCCCTAAATTGTATGTTGTGACTAAAAACTGATTTTATACCGGTAAATATACAGACGATTTCGGACACTGACAAATGTACCTACACATATACAGACGACAAGCATGATTTGTAGAAACGTTAAGACATTATTCTTTTAGCATCTCAGATCAAATACCGCTGGTGTCATTTATTCTTTCTCTTTCTTCAGAGATGATCGGTATCATATGTACAAGTAAATTCCTGGTAACTTACCGAGGTTGATTCAGTTGTCTGTTATTCTATGTTAAAATACAAGTCATTGTATTTATAACTTAATAAAAAGCTATTATCGACGATTTCGTATTTCCGTTTAATTAACAGTACCATCTCCTTTTCCTTCTATCTATGCACTTCTCTATGGCTCTATGATCCTCTACCATACTAAATCAGTAAAGTAAAAAGTAAGATGAAAGTGAGGTGAAGGTTCGGGCCTCTTTTAAGTCAATTATACAATACTACACAACTTAAACTCTTTAATTGAAGCAGAATATTATATTTCTCAGCATTTTTCCCTAAAAAGAGCCATTGTACCTACCTACACACATTCATACATAAACAGTTATTCCTTATCTAATACTAATTTCGACATGAGAGCCATAAACCAAGAGAGAAACACCAGGGAAACCGAGTCTCAAAATAAATTTCATATGTTAAATGGAATTAATTTTAGCAATGACACTAACATGCTTTGAAACTGGTACATGTGGTGCGATTCACTCTCCAAGTATGTATTTTCGAAAATACATACATTAAAATTGCAAAAAGATTATATTCTACCCTTCACTATCCAAATCATCCAAATGAATATACATTTATACGCTATTAATTTTTATCAAGTATGTTATATATTAAGACATGAATGTAGAACTCGTATTTTGACTATTTGACAAACAGCCTGTTAACCAACAACACAAAATTCTTGTTTACATACAATATGTTCAATATTCAGGAGATTGCAACAGCTTACATGCCTGCTAGGGTGTGGTAATGTTCTCACGAAGAGTAACATGTGTCTAGATGCCAGATAATTGCTATTAATATTGACCATCAATAAGTGTCAAATTTATGATTCAATACCTCAGATGTATATCATTGCAGCTGTCGAATTGGTGTCATCTTTTGGTAGAAAACCGGTTTTGTAACAAATTCACATGCATTTATCTATTGCATGCAATAAATATTTGACAACTAACCATAGTCGTTTTTTGTACTTAATTATTTTTAAAATTGTATAATTATCGGCGAATGCCATTTTTAGAATACGTTGTAAACAAAAAATAGGAAGTTACTTTTGGAAATAAACTTCTAGGAGCTGATTTATCCAACTGGTTTTCTGCGGTGCCTTGAGATCATCCTGAATATCGTAAAAATTCGTTCCTCTTGACTATATATTCGTGATTTTAACCTTAAAATAAATTTTAAAAAATTATATCAGTAATCAGTGTCAAATGCTACTTAATGCTTGATTATTAACTCTTCCTATTTCACTTCTCTAATACCTACAGCAGAAGCTTCAATGTCATGCTCATATGTTCATCTCTCATATACCTCAAGGTTGACTGTGACGCGCGTATCCCATCTTTTATATATCCTTAGTTCAGAAATCTGACACGAATGCTGGAAACAGAGGTTAGGTACTGAGTTTAAAACAAAGTTACGTTTATGACTATATGAAAATTTAATAAAGCGTAATCCAGATTCTTGGAAAATACTTTTTAAACAGACTTTTATGAAGGCGTCAATCGAAATGATCTTCAAAGATTATATCGAAAGAATCAGGTAATGTTTTATGAATGTAAAATATAACGCTTTGGATTGCAAAATTATATTTATAATTCTGACAGTGGCTCAAACGAAATTTGAGTGGTGGTGGTGGTGGTGGTGGTGGTGGTGGTAGTAGTAGTAGTAGTAGTAGTAGTAGTAGTAGTAGTAGTAGTAGTAGTAGTAGTCTGCATGTGTGTGTTTATTAATTTTAATCATTTGACAGGGACCGTGCATGAGCATCTCCTTCATGAAGATTTACTCGATCATATCCACTCATATTCACTTATGGATCCTTTTTCATCAAGTAATTAAGACATCTTTTCACGTAAAGGAACGCAATACAAAGTGTACTAACGTTTTGTTAATTGACATTCTAGAGTTACCGCCCTTGCCCATTTTGCAATGAATTTTCATTTACGCCAATTTCTTTTCTCATTACAAGCTTAATTTCGATTGATTAAAGCAATGTAGTTAATTATGTATCATACATATCAAGTGGTACTTAGCTATTATATGCATGTACGTGTATGTACATATACGTGCGCGTATATGTGTGTATGCATGTATATATGAGTGTCTGCTTGAGTTTGCGGCGTGTCAGTGTATACAAGATGTGAGGGGTATTTGAGGACAATTAATTATCAGTATATTAGTCACAACAAACCAATTGAAAGGTTTTTTATTTCTATGCAAATA
>NC_142936.1:77647066-77654566 GCF_046866305.1 Octopus bimaculoides | reverse complement strand
CACAGTCTCATTACTGAAATAACTGAAAACGTAAACAAATATGCAAACATATGGACGGACAGAGAGACCGATAGAGACAAGCAAGCAAAGAAAGAGAGATAGAAACAAACAAACAAAGGAAGAGAGAAAGAAAAGAGAGGAAGAAAATCAAAGTAATGTATATACATATAAAAAGTTATATATGCATGTATATATATATGTGTGTGTGTGTGTGTGTGTGTGTGTGTGTGTGTGTGTGTGTGTGTGTGTGTGTGTGTATAGATGTTGCATTGTGGTAATGTTAGTATCAGTGAGTTAGACAAGCACAACAATACTGTCTATCGATAGTTCGATTTCCAATTGAAACCATTACGTTTAAAGCATGTTCACATATCTGCGAGATCGCCAGATGTTATTGATAAAGAAACTTGACAAGCCAATGAGACGATTGCATCGTAGAAATAACAGCCATATGTCTCTCAGATCACATCCCACTGTTTGTGGCTCGCAAATAGTTTGCCGTGAGCTGTAGAGAATATTTATTTACTTGTAAAAAAAAATACAAATTTAAATTTTAGATATGAACACCACAGGGAATAACAGTGAATGTGTGTGTGTGTGTGTGTGTGTGTGTGTGTGTGCGTGTGTGTGTGTGTGGACCATATTTAACATATGCAATAGACAAATATAAACATACAGTTCTATATCTAAGAGATGAGGAATTATGTACATTATTTACATTATTTACATTTGACGGATATTTGTCCTCATCTTGTTTGTTGTTAACACAACGTTTCGGCTGGTATACCCTCCAGCCTTCATCAGGTGTCTTGGGGGAGATTTCGAACCTGGGTTCTCATTCCTAAGGTATTTTTCGATGTTATTATTATTATTACTATTATTCAGGTCACTGCTTGGAATCGAACTCGGAATCTTGCGGTTAGTAGCCGCGCTCTTAACCACTACGCCATATGCCCACGGGCATATGGCGTAGTGGTTAATAATAATAATAATAATAATAATAATAATAATAATAATAATAATAATAATTATGATAATAATAATTATGATAATAATAATAGAGCTGGGACCTATATACACGACAGAGCTGGGACCTATATACACGACAGAGCTGGGACCTATATACAAGGAATATATTCACAGACACGACAGAGCTGGGACCTATATACAAGGAATATATTCACAGACATGACAGAGCTGGGACCTATATACACTGGAAGCTATGCCAACACTATGGAATAACAACAGAAAAAAGATGGTATAAACACACGCCAGAGAAGGTCACAGAAAACGAGAAAGCAACCATATTCTGAGATATGCCAATACACACAGATAGAGAAATTAAGGCCAATAGACCAGATATAGTTGTCAAAGATCATGAAGAAAAAAATGCTTTCTAATCGATGTATCAATACCAGCAGATGACAACGTTTCTCTAAAAGAAATGGAAAAACTTTCAAAATACAAAGACCTGGAAATAGAGATAACTTGAATGTGGAGTCTAAAAACAGAAACAATTCCTATCATAGTAGGTGCCTTAGGTATAATAAAAAAATATTCAGACAAATACATAACAAAAACACCAGGACTTACAAATATATATAACATACAGAAAATTGCACTACTGGGTACTGCACACATTCTACGCAAAACACTTTCAATACAGTAAACATAAGAGCACCACAGCAAGCCACAGCACATACCCAAGGCACACAGAGCTGCGCTGGGTAGTGAAGTGAAAGCATGTTATAAAAATAAAACTGCTGAATAATAATAATAATAATAATAATAATAATAATAATAATAATAATAATAATAATAATAATAATAATGATAATTATAATATAGAGAGAGGACTGTTAAACTCAGCAGAAATGTAATATATAGAAAGATGAGTAACTCATCTTTCTATATAATAATAATAATAATAATAATAATAATAATAATAATAATAATAATAATAATAATAATAATAATAATAATGACATTGAAAATACCTTAGGAATGAGAACCCAGTTTCTAAATTTCCCCAAGACACCTGATGAAGGTTGGAAGGTATATCAGCCGAAACGTTGTGTTAACAACAAACAAAAAGAGGACAAATATCCGTCAAATGTAAATAATGTAAATAATGTAAATAATGAAATATAAACATTTTCTCTTCATATACAATATATTCATGATCAGTTAAAGACAGCCGGCTTCGTTTCAATCTTGTGTCAGGATTTCATGAACTGTCAACAAAGACATTGCTTACAAATTATCCATTATAAATAAGTGAATAAGTAACCAGGATAAACCGATTTGCATATAATAGCGCTTTCCTGTCAGCTTGCTCAATAGAGCAATTATCGACGCGTTATGCTAAACTGTACTAGAAGCTATATCTAGACATTTTAAACTATCATTGTGTGTAGGAGATTGATATCAACACCTTCCCTTCAGATATAATAGGTTCGTGGACAAAACAGTGTGACCTATCGAATTAATTTTAGTCGTGTGTTTGGAATTCATCAAAGACTGTGCCATCATTTATTGCTCACAGTGACAGACTTTATAATCCCACGAAGAGCTTGAGTAAATCGAAGAGACCGATCTGCACATTATAAAGCACACTTTTAGTGTTCGACTAGATTGTTAACAGTCTTTTGTTTCAATATTATAGATTTTAACCCCAAAACTGTATATAGGACTAATATAAAAAGTACAGTACACAATATTCTGTCCAGCAACGCTTGAAATTTTCTAGATAGAAACATGAAGTAAGAGGTTTCAGAAAATATAAAAGGATCAAACCAGACCGGCTACATGTTTCCAATTGAACAACAACGAGTGCAGCAATAATTCTAGCTCAATTAGTGAACATTATTGGACACGACCCAATAAGGAGAAAGATCAAAATTAATCTGAAATATCATAATTCTGTTAACAATTCTGTGAATGGCTGTGATTTTTTTTTTGTGTGTGTTTGTTTTCTTTTCGTTTTTTTTTTCTTTCTTTTTTTCCTCAACGGAAGTTAAGTGATATGAATATAACTATGAATGAATAATCCAAATACCCGATAAAAGGTAGTTTCAAGCACAAAAGTACATATTATCACGCAGATTGAATTTTATCAAAGTTTCCGTCCAAGTATGAAATATCAAAACCGCACACTGCAACAACGTGGTCTTTCATCTCTTCTATTATAGTTGACGATAGTTTCTTTCTTTTTTTTTTTTTTTTTGTTCTTACGTGTGTGTGCTTGTGTGTGTGTAATTTCACTGAATAACAAAATCAAGAACAACAGGAGAGAAAGAACTAAGTGAACAATCGACATCGAACAAGAATGATATATATGATAAATGTGTGCGTGTGTGTGCGTGTGCTTGTGTGCATGCATATTTGTGTGTGTATGTGTGTATATATATATATATATATATATATATATAGGAGAATTTACGAAAAAAACAACAACAGACGAGGACAGGTGGTGTAAACAACAAAAGGATGTATTAGTTTAACGCTCGGAAATTGAGAAAGTCTTTAACGTTTCGAGCTACGCTCTTCAACTGAAAGGAACACAGAAAGAAATAAGGAGAAAAACAAGGAGAAAAAAATATAAATGTAGTGGTCAGCGATCTGTCATGGCGAATTCGGGTGAAAACCTCGTGACGTGCATTCATCTAAGAGCACTTATGTTGCTATTTGGCTACAAAATGGTATCCTAGAGTAGGGTGAATTCTAGGGCTGGTGCACATGCGGAACTCCATTTTACGTAAGATTAATACAAAGATAATGTAATATCATCAACTACGATGACAATAACAGAGATAAGGCGACCTTCCAGGGGCTCATAGTATTAATAAAAAGAGAAAAATTATATAACTACATTGATCTCATTCGAACGATGATGGCAATTAAAATATTCTTAATTTATAAATAGGAGGTAGGAAACTTGTGAAACAGTCGATGAATTGTGAGAAGAGAAATAAAGTAAGATCAAATAAATTTCTGTTTCTTTTGTATTTGATTTGATTTCTCACTTATTCTTTTCTTAATTTTTTTTTTCTTGTTTCAGTCATATATGTATATGACAGGCTTCTTTCAACGTCTGTTGTCCTCCATCCTCATGTTATATTTTCGTTATATATATATATATACATATATATATATATATATATATATATATATATATATATATATATATATATATATATATATATATATATATATATATATATATATATATATATATATATATATATATATATATATATATATATATATATACATATATATATATATATATATATATATATATATATATATATATATATATATATATATATATATATATATATATATATATTATATATAAATATATATTCTTTTATTTGTTTCAGTAATTTGACTACGGCCATGCTGGAGCAACGCCTATAGTTGAACAAATCAACTCCAGGACTTATTCTTTGTAAGCCTAGTAATTATTCTATCGGTCCTTTATGCCGAACTGCTATGTTACAGTGACGTAAACACAACATCGGTTGTCAAGCCATGATGTGGGGGGACAAACACATACACACAAACATATACACGCACACATACACAAACCTATATATATATATATATATGTATACGATAGGCTTCTTACAGTTTCCGTTTACCAAATCCACTCACAAGGCTTTGGTGGCCCAAGGCTATAGTAAAAGACGCTTGTGCAAGGTATCACGCAGTGGGACTGAACCTGGAACCATGTGGTTGGTAAGCAAGCGACTTACCATACAGCCACTCCTGCGCGTAGGCTCGAAATGTAAATGACTTTCTCAATTCCCGAGCGTTAATCTAATACATCTGTTTGTTGTTTACACACCCGTCTTCGTGTTTTGTCTTTTTGTAAATTTTCACTATATATATATATATATATATATGTGTGTGTGTGTGTGTGTGTGTGTGTGTGTGTGTCCATTTTGTCCCCAACCTGTTTGAATGTGTTCAGATGTGCTACAGTGGGGACAGAATATAATCTTTATTTTAACGATTTAGAAATAAAGGTATTCCAAAGCTTCCCAGATTATTGAAGGATATATGAGAAAATAGTAAGTGCGATTATTTTGGTGATTTTGTAGGTTTGTGGACGCATGAACCAGATTCTTAAATTCTCAGGAAAGAGAAAAAAATATACACATATGCAGTTAGTAATAAAGTTTGTTATTAGTTGCTTCTAGCTATTTGAGAGTTGTTGGACTTGTAGTTGAAAGTTATACGTGGGCTGAAATAAACTGGGGATATGAATTTTGTCTCTCTCATGAATAAAAGAGAACACCAGTTAAACGGGTAGGTGATATGTACTCTTTAACACCAATCCCATCTCCACGTGTTGGTATTTCAAATTTGGTTGGTGAATAAATATATGTAGAAATGCAGTAAGATAAGATAACAATGAATGCAAATATTTTGCTTGAAATAACACTTAAACATAAAATTTAGAACGTTGTTCAAATGAATTTTTATATGTATTTTATTTTATTCAATTTTTTATTTTTTTATTTTATCATTCATATTAGTAGTAAGACGAGTTCTCTTAATGAATATAGGGAATAAACAGACGTGCTCTTCACTGAAAAATGTCACCGTTATTTCAAAAGCCGTCACTGATGTATTTTGCTTTGGATAAATGACTGAAGGTCTCCTGCCTGAATGACGAAACAGCTGAATATGTAACAGCTAAGAGAGAACGACCTGAAAATTGGTGAGTTTACTGTACGAGATTTTCGTTTTACATGGCCGTCTAGCCCTTGGCTGATGTGTTGAAGGATTAGTGTTCTATCAACTAAGATAAGGCTATGGAAGTGAATTGCTAGTCTTTAAGACTGCAAGCT
Organism: Octopus bimaculoides; assembly: GCF_046866305.1. Lineage (NCBI taxonomy): Eukaryota > Metazoa > Mollusca > Cephalopoda > Octopoda > Octopodidae > Octopus > Octopus bimaculoides. Next base: position 77,648,705 of record NC_142936.1, on the reverse strand, counting down.
GGCGCAGAAGTAAATAGAGAAACAAAATACGAAGATGACAACCAATGACATTGGTATAAACGATCACTGCAGGCTTGTTGGTACATTTGCGATACAGTACGGGAATATAGTGAGCGCCGAGATGATACGCAACAACGTGTCGTTGGATGAGTCCACACTGATGTGTAAGCATTGGAGCTCAAATATTTGGCAGCTATCCCCAAGTTGTACTCTCTTATGGGAGCAGATGGGAAGGCAATCAGATTGTTAGCGCAGAGAAGAAATACCAGTTAATATTCAATTAGCTTTTAAATGAATTTGTGGGTCTTCCACACACACTGTAGCACAAGCAGAGGAGGAAGGAGAGTAGCGGAGATAGTAACAAAAGAGGTAGACTCGCTAGGGGAGAGAATCAAGATTGCCACTGTTGGCATATCCTGATCAGAACACTGATGGTAGCCAAAATCATTAAAAAAATCATCCTAACTACAGAGCCACCTGTATCAGAGACCGACAACGAAGTGACGCACAAAGAAGTCTTCTCCCAGCACCGAATCAATCAGAAGCCATGCTCAGTAGCGCTACTACATCATCTTGCAATAATGAAGATGTGGAAACAGTAGAGGAGAAGTAAAAATATTAGAGTGAACAAAAGAAAAAGCACAAAAAATAGACAGAAACAAATGAGACCAGATTGCATCGAAGGCAAATAAAATGCAAGAAAAGGCGGCTACACTCATAAAGTGACAAATATTTGCGATTGCAAGAACGGAAAACTTGGAGCCGTAGATCTAACACCAATCCTGTCAGACCCCGAATTCGGTAATATGCTGTTTGAGGTGAAGAGTCACATGGCTTAGATGGATAATAAAAGATTTATCGACAGCTGAGACACTCGTCCCAGAACCCTTCAAACTCAGGGTCTATTTTCCCTTGTCCATTTAACTTCTGATGTCATACACTTATAACAAATCCCGATCACCATCAAAAGAATCTATCATTTTGCTCATTGCTTTTTTTCTTTCTTTTAAATAACCTAAACCAACTATCTGCTTATGAGAGACAGATCTGTAGCACGTGTCAGCTCCTGATCAGTTTGTACGAGTAAAAGAGAAGTAATTGGGATGACCTGCAGCTCATTGGGTCAAGATTTTACAGCTGAAAGAGTCAACTTAACATTGTAAATGTAGAGTAATTAAAAAAGATGTCTTTATCCCCTGGGCCAGCCTGGTTAGGGAGATTTGTGCTTACAGTCCGATGTCAAGTGTGACCATGACATCTTTTCTTTCTGCACGTAGTTTAAGTACAGCAATACTATGCAATGAATCCAACAGTTTTTTAGACGATGGGATGTAATCCGAAGAAAATATGGCTGTTATTTCTAGCAGGTCAAGGGTCAACGTCGATACACTGCAGACTTTTAAAAATATAATTTTAAGGATTTAGATAATACATACTAATGCTCGGGGGTCTTGAAATTCGTGTTATTCGTAAGTGTGTTCTGAATGCACAGTGATTAATAAAACAAGATATATATTTTGTCTTTTATTTTTTACTTGTTGCAGTCAATGGACTTTGGCCATGCTGGGGCACCACTTTGAAGGGATTTTAGTTGAACAAATCTAAACCAGTACTTATTTTTCAGCCTAGTACTTATTTC
>NC_142936.1:77642066-77644566 GCF_046866305.1 Octopus bimaculoides | reverse complement strand
GTTTCTGTGCGCGCAATGTTTGCGTGGGCGCGATGATTTTGTGTGCTTTGTATGTGTGTGTATGTGTGTGTATGTGTGTAGGTGCGAGTGTGCGCAATGTATTTGTGTGCACTATGTATGTGTATGCGATGTTTGTGTGTGTGTGCGCGTGACGTATTTGTGCGTGCGCAGTGTGTATGTACGCGTAAGCACGTGGGCTTATATGTGGGCCACCTCATGTATGTATATGTATGTGTGCTTATGTCTGTGTGTGTATGTGTCTTTTGTGCATGTGCGTGTACGTTGTGTGTGTGCTTTGGTTCTCCAGCATTTGGTGTTTAAATTACCCCACATCGAAACTCATATAACCTGTTTCAACCACTGTAGAATTTGTTTCCCTCCTGGTCAATATTTCTGAGACACGTGTGCACACACACACACACACACACACTCACACACACACACACACACACACACACACACACACGTACACAACACATACATACATTCATGCAAACAAACATACATACATACACACACGCGAATACATACATACACACATTCGTACATGCATATATACATACACAAACACATAGGCACAGGAGTGGCTTCCCAATCACATAGTTCAGAGTTCAGTCCCACTGCGTGGCAACTTGGGTAGGTGTCTTCTACTATAACATCAGGTCAACCAAAGTCCTGTGAGTGGATGTGGTCGACAGAAACTGAAAGAGGCCCGTTGTATATATATATATATATATATATATATATATATATATATATATATATATATATATATATATATATATTTACTTGAAGAATGGAGCAACAAATACAAGGAAAAGCATTTTCGTTGGACTAGATAGCCGTTGTTATATTATGTGGAGCTTGTGAAATGAGTTAGTGTGGAGGTTTAGGTTATGTAATGAGTCATTTTACCCCTGAAGGATCGAGGCAAACCTACCACTTACCTATATATATATATATATATATATATATATATATATATATATATATATATATATATATATATATATATATATATATATATATATATATATATATACTTTATTTAAAAGCAGCAGAAATATAACAAAAGACTGTTACTCTGAGTTTCACGTCCCCGTTCATCAGACAGTTTTTTATATATATATATATATATATATATATATATATATATATATATATATATATATATATATATATATATATATATATATATAGGCTGGTCAGATTGGAGTAATCTCGAGTATGACCAGCCGAAATTGCAAAGATAATCTGGAACTCGACTGAGGAAAGAAAACTCTGAATGACCCGTCCTTGTTTTCTTTGTATCGTCTGTCTGGATGTTTTGCAGTCTTGCCCCATTTTATATATATATATATAAAATTGCAGCCAATGGAGAACTATCTAGGGAAACACAAATATTGAGCGGTGTTCCACAAGGAACTGTTCTGGGGCCACTACTGTTCATAGTGGCCCTTCTGGACATGCCCACGGTCACTCGGAGAGCCACTGTCACTAGCTATGCTGATGACACAAAGATATCTCAGGCAATAAAGAATCCTGATGATATTGTAAGCCTGCAGAATGACCTAAGTGCAATATATGAGTGGGCAGAGCAAAATAATATGCAGTTCAATGCAAAAAAATTTCAAGTACTGCGCTACAAGACAACAAGTACCTCCCAACTGGCATACACAGGGCCTGGAGGTACTGCAATCCCAGAACCACAAACAGTAAGAGATCTGTGCATCAACATGTGTGGTGATGCATCATTTCACATGCACATTGTCAAGTTGACAGCAAAGTGCAGACAACTGGCAGGGTGGATACTGAGGACTTTCCGTACAAGGGATCAAAAAGTCATGTTGATTCTATGGAAGACATTTGTTCTGAGCCGCCTAGACTATTGCTCTCAGTTGTGGTCACCACACAGTGTTAAGCGGACAGCAGAACTCGAGGCAATTCAGCGGCACTATACAAAAAAGATCGCCACAGTCCAAAAGATGAACTACAGGGAGCGACTGAAGGCACTAGGTCTCTACTCCCTGGAGCGCAGACGGGAGAGATATGTAATAATATACATATGGAAAATACTGGAAGGACTGGTGCCAAACTTTGGTATCAAGTACTACAGGAATGCCCGCACGGGTCGCCACTGCATGGTGCCAAAGGTACCGTCCACTGCATCTCACATAAGAACGAGATACTGCAGCAGCCTCGGTTTCAGAGGACCTCAGCTCTTCAATGCTCTGCCAAAACATTTGAGAGACATGCAAGACATGGATGCGGAGGTCTTCAAGACAAAACTTGACGCTTTCCTCTCCACGATACCAGACGAACCAGGGCAGTTTAGGGCAGCTGTGTCAAATTCTCTTATACACCAGATGTGCCATCAAAACTCTTGATTGGACCATGTCAGGTGGGGGAGAAGAGCCATGCAAGGAACGTGAAAATCACGGTGGTGCACCAGCATGACCGCAGCCACTTGGCTGAAACACATAAATAAATAAAAAAATTA
>NC_142936.1:77627066-77637066 GCF_046866305.1 Octopus bimaculoides | reverse complement strand
ACTGATGTCTGCTATAAGAAATTTTTTCGATGTATATATCAAGTAGATTGTGTCCTTGACTGAGTTGTTAAATTTTATGGACTGGCATTTAATTCCGGGTCATAGAGTGTTAAGCTGATGAGCAATTAATTTCACCTCATACTGAAGATGACATCAACCTATCATGAAAGGAATCAGAAGCAGACAGGCAAACGATCGAAACAGTCAGCAATTATTTTGATGCTGGTGCATACATGTGTGAAGCATGGTCGGAAAAGAAAGATAAAAGCAGGGCGCCTGTACATTTTGGGTCGACCTTCTGAAAATAGCTACTAAAATTACCACTAAATGATAGACGGAAAGGCGTATAAAAACCATAGTCCTTGACACACCGTCTGAAACAACGAGGAATTATCACGGTTTGAGTACCTTTGATCACAGGTCAGCTCATTCAGTACTCACCCTGTCATCGTCGCATCATCATAATCATTGCATCATCGTCATCATCGTCGTCGTCAACATCATCATCACCCCCACAACCACCACCTTCACTACCAATTAATTGAGCGTTGATTTATAGCAATTTGTTTAGCATGTTAAAAACCTTGATCGACCGAAACGTTGTGATACACGTACACATAAGCACAGAGACAAATTGAAAGCTTGCCTGAAAGAATGCTTCGATGTCTTGAACAAACATTTGAATGATATCGTTATTAAATAGAGCAGAAAGAAATTTTCTAGACTGTTACTGGTGAGCAAGGTAGTCTCTCGTAGTCCGAAAACGACGGTTCTGCGATTTCTTGCTAAACAAACTGCACAAATGATTTCTTTATAGTGATCAAATGTTCGTGTTGTACATTAGCTGACTCCCCTCCATCAAATCGACGTTGTGTCATCGTCAGGAGACGAAGTGATGACAGAGCAACGTGTTATGAAGTGTTTTACTCAAGAACACGCCAAAGCTATTTGGTTATAGACCCGTTTTACGGCTCACTGAAACCTCAGTTACTTTCTGTTACTCAATCTAGCCACAGTCTTTTCTCTATTAAATACGGAGTGGTAGTATTATTACGTTTCTGTTATTTGCTTTACATACTTTAGTAATAATGAATAGGATTGAATTTCAACTAGGAATATAAATTTATTCACACTTAAACATAGATGTTCTCTTAGAACAAACTATACTATACTGGTGCACTATACGGTGCTTGTGCAATACGTTTTAATAGTCTGTCTCACTTCCGCTGTTTACAGCAGTGCTTGGAAGAAGGGCGTGTAGCATGTGATCGTCGCATTGACTATAACAGAGAAATTTGAGTGGAGAATCTGCATCAAATTTTGCCAAAAGCTTGGCAATACCTGCTCAGAGGCCTACGCAAAGTTTTCACAATGTTTTCCTCGTTCTCGACACAATCAAGCAGATGTTCTGTAACTGAAACCCGAGTGTCTTTTTGGTCAGTTGAAAGCATTTTTGGCACAAACGCGTCTCATACCCAAATCGTCAGTGATAATAGACTGAACTAAGCCGTAACTAATCTGCACATCCTCTGATAACTCATGGATGGTGATTCGACGATTTCTTCTCTCAGCTGCACGCACATCTGCGATGCTTTTCTCAGTTCTACTGGTGGCAGGTTTCCCAAAATGTTTGTGAATATCAACATATTTTCGGCCATCCTGGAAACGTGTGAAGCACTCGTACACTTGTGAGCGGCTCATACACTCCTCTCCATACACTTTTTGTGACTTTGCGTAAGGCCTCTGAGCAGGTATCGCCATGATAACTTACTCTATCATTTTGAATGCGACGATCGCGTACTTCCAAGCGCTGCTGTAAACAGCAGAAATAAGCTAGAACGGTAAAACTTAATGCGCATGCACAACAAGATTTAAGGTTAATTTGTGCCAAGCGGCTTTACTCTGCGTAGTTTAGCTTCGTTACTATAGCAACAGTCCGGATACTTATTGATCATACCACTTATATATATATATATATATATATATATATATATATATATATATATATATATATATATATATAGAGAGAGAGAGAGAGAGAGAGAGAGAGAGAGAGAGATTTTGTTTTATCTTTTACTTGTTCTAGTCATTAGACTGTGGTCATACTGAAGCACTGTACTTGCTTTTTAAAGCCTAGTACTGTATCTGTTTCTTTTACCGAACCGCTAGGTTACAGGGACATAAACACACTAACAGAGCTTGTCAGGCTGTGGTGGTGGGGGGGGATAAACACCACACACACACACACACACATATATATATATATATATGCATATAAAATGCATGTAGTCATGCTTAAATGCATACATACACACACACATGGATATACATACACACACACGCATATACGTATATACATACATACATACATACATATTCTAATTGGAGTTATCTATGTATTCGAGACCATTTTATTTTCAGTATTACACTGCTTCACCAATTGTCAGTGTTTTCAACGTGTCTTATCTTGAAAGCGATGTTTGCATAAACTTGGAAATCTATGCTAAAACCTTTTTGTGGAGGACAATAAAGAGTCCACATGAATTCACACTTTATATAGCCATGACTTTGAGTGCGTGTTTGTGTGCATGCGAGAGTGTGTTTGTGTGTGTATTTGTGTGTGTACTTGATAACAGCAATTATAAGAGTAATCTGGGTTTTCTGTTTTTTTTGTTGTTTTTTTTTTTGGCAATTCTTCCTCGAAATTCGAGTTACGTCTTTGTGACGTTGTTCTGTCGCAAAGAGAAAATCGAAAGAACGACAGTGATATATATATATATATATATATATATATATATATATATATATATATATATATGGTGGTTGTCTACTCCTTAAACAGAGTTTGACCACCTCCTGCACCTACACCTTAGCCCTTTCATGGCGTCTGATGTGGCTTTTTAAACCAGACAGTGTTTTAAAAAAACACCCACACAGATTGCACCTCTGATTTGCACTACCAATACCTGCAAGTAAGTTCTGCTCATTGTGGATCCTAACATGTCTTTTAAGACCCCCATTGGATTTGCAAACCCTCTGGCACACACCACATTCAAACGTGTGCACAGACATATAATCAGAATAGCTGGGTGAGGTTTGTTTTCCATGAGAACATTCATTGCAGTGGGATCAAATAGTTAACTTAGTCATCACATGGTTCCGGGTTTCTCTTTATAACAAATTTGGCGTGTACGTTTAGACAGAGCTTCTGAGCAACCTTTGCTTTGTGTGTAAAATTGGGTGAAAGGAAAGTTATGGGAAACATATATATATACATACATACACAGATATATATATATATTATTTATATGTATATGTGTGTGTGTATGTATGTATATATATATATATATATATATATATATATATATATATATATATATCGGTTTTAAATTCTGTTTTGTATATAAATGTGTGTGTGTGTATTACGAAAGACAGCCAGACAGACAAAGACAAATAGATAGATAGATAGATAAGACAGGTTTCTTTCGTTTTCCGTTTACTGAGTCCACTTACAAGGCTTTGTTCTGGCCGGTGCCATACAGTGAGACTGAATCCGGAACCATATGATCCGGAAGCAAACTTCTTACCACAAAGCTACACCTGCATATACATATATATATATATATATATGTGTGTGTGTGTGTGTGTGTGTGTGTGTGTGTGTATGCACACAAGCGCGCCCACACACACGCAAAAACGTAGACAGACAATGAGAAGGAGACGAACAGACTGAGAGAATGATCAGTTTGAATACACCAATAGTATAGATGCGTAATTGTCGTTTAAATGTGCATGCCTTCACATCGTGGCGTCCTTCCATGCGACAATTATAAAATACAGGAAAGCAGGACAAAAGAGCAGAGCAGAAAATATACGTAAATTGATAAAAAATTCTAAAAGAATTGACATTTTAACTGTTGAGTAATTTCCTTCTAGGAAGAACGTCACGTTCCCATAACGAGAGACTTGTACATGTTCAATATATAACACTCCTACACCACGTTCCAATCTGCTCTCTCTATATATATATATGTATGTATGTATGTATGTATGTATGTATGTATGTATGTATGTATGCATATATATATATATGTATGTATGTATGTATGTATGCATATATATATATATATATATATATATATATATATATATATATATATATATATATATATATATATATATATATATATATATATATACATACATACATACATACATATATATATATATGTATGTATGTCTGTATGTATGTCTGTATGTATGTCTGTATGTATGTGTGTGCGTGCGTGTGTGTGTATGTATGCATGTATATATACATATACATACATATATATGTACATATATATATACATATACATATATATATATATATATACATATATATATATATATATATATATATATATATATATATATATATATATATATATATATATATATAAATATATGTATATGTATCTGTATGTGTGTGTGTATATGTGTGTGTGTGTGTGTGTGTGTGTGTGTGTGTGTGTGTGTGTGTGCGTTTGTATGTATAATTGCATATACGTAATGTATATATGTACGCGTGTATGTTCATATGTATGTATGCACTATGCATTTGTATATGTTCATGCAGACACACGAACAAACACACATACAAAATATAAATTCCGTGAGTCAGAGAATTATGAGGAAATGCAAAGGAGAGAGAGAGAGAGAGTAAGGTGGAATTGATGGAGTGAGATTAAGTAACAGTAGACATTTTAATCAAAATGCCTTAAAGTGAACAGCTGCACATATTTGGTAATGTTGGAATTAAGAATGCAACAGCTATTTTCCGTTAGTAACACCATGCAACATATGAAGACGTCGAGTTGAATTCTTTACAATGACCCAATGATATAATTCATGAGAACATTCATTGCAGTGGGATCAAATAGTTCACTTAGTCATCACATGGTTCCGGGTTTCTCTTTGTAACAAATTTGGCGTGTACGTTTAGACAGAGCTTCTGAGCAACCTTTGCTTTGTGTGTAAAATTGGGTGAAAGGAAAGCTATGGGAAAAATTTGTGATTCGACTGTTCTTTTCATCTTGTGTCGCAGACTTAATCCCCTGCTCGATTTAAAATCCGTCTCTTGATTTCAAACTACGACAAAGACCGTGAGAGTCGTCAGTCGACGCCATTTTGTTACAAGCATTACCATATATGCAGAAGCTTAGCAAGTTAGGACAGGGATGGGTAGTGGCCTAAAGCGCAAGTGTGAAGGGATGAAATGTTTTCTCTCGTCTATAATTCCTGTTAAATAAAATGTCGTAGGAGCATCTTTGCCTCACGACTACTAATAGCACTTCATACCCAACTTTGAAGCCAATTTGCTGAGACAGTTACGAAAGGCTATCAAGACCGAACACCCAGGAAATATGATGAAAGGGGTTTTGTTTCATCACGACAATGCTCCAGCACACAAGTATTTAATTTCAATGACCACGCTCTCTATACTCCTAATTTGGCCCCATCTGACTGTCATCTGTTCTCCAACACGAAGAAGCACTTGGCAGGGAACCAGTGTCGCAGTGACGATGACGTCATATCTGCAGTTGATGGCATTTTTGACCGACAGGATGAAAACTTCTTCCCCGGCGGGGTCCAAGCACTACGACATGGATGAAAGAAGTGTGTGGACCGCCAGGGAGACTATGTTGAAAGTCATAGACCAGATTCAGTGCGCTTTGGGATGGTCCGACTGCATGGTTTTAATAAAGCACAATAATGGTGAAATATCGGTATCTACGACTCTCGCATTCATTCCGAGGCAAGTTGTCTCACCTGATTCGTGATATTCAGATATTCTTACACACTCGAGGTTGTGTAGTGGACTCTCCTAGACTCTATCCCACAGCAAATTCGGCGCGTGCGTTCGATGTTTACATTAATAGAGCTGCATTGAATTAGTAATGTAATACACACACACACACACACACACACACACACACACACACATACACACACAAATTCCGCTAAGCATTTCGCTCGGCGTGCTAACGTTTCTGCCAGCTCGCCACCTGTAACTATTTCTACTCTAGGCAGAAGGCCTCGAAAATTTGCGGAGAAGGGGTCCTAGTCGATTACATCAACCCCAATGCAGGACTAGTACTTGTTTCGTCGACCCCGAGAGGATAAAAGGCGAAGTCTACCTCGGCGGAATTTGAATTCAAAACGTAAAGACAGACGAAATACTGCTAAGCATTTCGCCCGGCGTGCTAACATTTCTTTTCTACTCTAGGCACAAGGCACGAAATTTTGAGGGAGGGGTCAGCCGATTAGATTGACTCCAGTACGCAACTGGTACTTAATTTATTGATGACGAAAGGATGAAAGGCAAAGTCGACCTCGACGGAATTGTAACTCAGAACATAAAGACAAACGAAATAGCGCTAAGCATTTTGCCCGGCGTGCTGATGTTTCTGCCAGCTCACTACATTCGCTAGCCCCTGATATTATTACTATTTTATGATAATTTTATCCTTTCAGATAGATAGATAGATAGATAGATAGATACTTTATTATTATTAAAGATGTGTAAATGCACCACAAAAATATCACAAAAACTGCTACTCGGACTTTCACGTTCCCATTCGTCGGACAGTTTCATCTAAACTGTCTGACGAACGGGAAAGTGAAGCTCTGAGTGGCAGTTTTTTTATGATATTTTTGTGATTTTTTTTCTTTGCAGCTTTAATGACAATAAAGCATATTACTCTACATCTGGTATTCGTGTATTATTTTTTCCAACCTTGTTTCACATTTATGAGCTTACTTTGGTATATATACATATGCGTACACAAATATATAATATGGTAAATTACTCTACCTTTGGTATTCGAGTACTATTTATTCCACCTTGTTTTGCACCTATTTGCTTGTATATACATTCTTATATGTATACGTATAAAAATATGCATATATACATATACACAATACGCACATTACATACAAGTTTATATATATATGTGTATATGTATATATGTACATATATACATAGAACACAGACACAAAACACACGTACACTCACACACGCACACGTATATATATATATATATATATATATATATATATATGTGTGTGTGTGTGTGTGTGTGTGTGTGTGTGTGTGTGTGTGTGTGTGTGTGTATGTATCTATTACAGAGTACACTGGTCCACAGGGAATTTCAATCCCAGAGCCTAAATCAGTGAGAGACCTGGGTATCGACATGAGTGATGATACCTCTTTCCAAGTGCACATTACCAGAATGGCAACAAAGTGCAGACGATTGGCTGGATGGATCCTGAGAACATTCAGAACCAGAGATAAGGAAACCATGATGATCCTCTGGAGGACATTCGTCCTCAGCCGCCTGGATTACTGCTCACAGCTGTGGTCACCCACCAGTCTGAAATTAACAGCAGACCTTGAAGCAATCCAGAGGAGATTCACAAAGAAGATTGTCTCTTTGCAACTGGTCAGCTACTGGGAAAGGCTGAAACAGCTAAGACTCTACTCCCTGGAGAGAAGGCGGGAGAGGTATGCAGTAATATACATCTGGAAGATCCTGGAAGGAATTGTGCCAAATTTTGGCATTGAAAGCTACACCAATGCCAGAACGGGACGGCACTGCATAGTGCCAAAGATCCCAGCAATGCCATCGCGCTTCAGGACCAGTTACTGCAACAGCTTGGGATTCAGGGGCCCACAGCTTTTTAATATTCTCCCAAAGAGCCTGAGGAATCTGCACAAAGTAGATGTAGGAGTTTTTAAATCAAAGCTGGACCTCTTCCTATCGAGAGTCCCAGATGAACCTACCTCGCGGCAGGAGGTGCAAATGAGAGTTGCTAAATCAAACTCCATTCTTCACCAAGTGCCACATATTGTAAGAGGTTCCCTGTAATAACAGTGTAGCAACACGGTGGTGCATCAGCATGGCCGCAGCTCTGAGCTGAAACTTTGAAATGAAAAAAAAAAAAAAATCTATCTATCTATCTATATATATATATATATATATATATATATATATATATATATATATATGCGTATGAATACGTACGTATTCATATAGACATATAAAAGCTGATTTCAGGTAGAGACCTTGGGAGTGTTGTTTTCGTAACTGAAATCCTTAAATACCTGTTGTTCAAGATGTGTATGAAACAACTTGTACTTGGTATATACATAGGCATTATTTATAATGCTGATACAACACAATCGATAATCTATGGTCCTACCGCTGGGAAATGATTTCTATTCCCATTTATTCACCATTTATTCTATTTATTCACCAAATATTTACCCATGTTCAATCAAATATTTTTAGAAACAAAGTATTATTCCCTACTTGCACTCCTCGTTCAATCACTCTCCACCCACCACTCTCAGTTTTGCTCCTCTTCCCACTTGTTTCACTCTCTCTCTCTCTCTCTCTCTCTCTCCCTTGCTTCTCCGCTTTCTCTCAGTCTCCCTCATTTTTCCAAAAGCTTGTTAGTCGTGTTACTATACTAAACAAATCTCTTTATAGATACAGGAATGGTAACCTGTATAAGGAGCTCGCATTGCAGTCATGTGGTCTGGGTGGGGCTCAGTCCCTCTGCGAGGCAACTGGGGGAAGTGACTCCTACTATAGACGCCACTACTACCTCTGAGCTACCAATTCTTTCTAGGTGAATTTGGTAGTCGGAAACTGTATGAAGCCCGTCATATGTGTGTGTTTGAGTGTGTTTGTGTGTACGTGTGTGTGTGTTGTATGTGTGTGTGAGTGTGTGTATATTTTTATTTGCATTTGTTCCTCACCACCACCAACGCTTGACGACCGGTGTTTCTTTGTTTACATCTCTATATCCTAACGGCTCGATAAAAGATTGATATAATAAATGGTTTATCAATTTATTAATTTATTAATAAATTAACAATTAATAATTTTTACCAAGCCCTTCGGTATGTAAACACCATTATCGGTGGAGTACTTATTTAAAAGTTCTTATACATTTATAAACATAATTAAGGGAAGGGATCAGCAACAGTTGCTTCACCACTGAACTTCGGTATGTGGTGAAGCAACTGTTGCTGATCCCTTAATTATGTTTATATATATATATATATATATATATATATATATATATATATATATATATGAGAATTTACGAAAAATACAACAGACGAAGACAGGTGGTGTAAACAACAAATGGATGTATTAGTTTAACGCTCAGGAATAGAGCGTTATATATATATATATATATATATATATATATATATATATATATGTCTTCTTACACACACTCAGCAAATGTAGAGGTAAATTGCAGTCGACTATTTTCCTAATATAAATAATGTAGTATTGAAAAGTTCCTAAATAAATTTCAAAGATTCAATAATATTAGTGTAAAGAAATATTGCTGTAAACTTAACTGTATAGTTAAATATCCCAAGTCCAGTTCCAAACCACGTGTTCTGCTTTTAGTTTCACTTCGTGATACATTTAGCAGATGTCTTTTCCTGTAGACATGGATAGCCCAATATTTTGATGGTGTAATTTCGTAGACGGAAGCCCTACGGAAGTTCGTTATGAATATATATTTATTTTCCTTTGTTTATTTTTACTAATGCAAACCAGCGTCCAGTTGAGTTTTTTCATATCAAAACCATGATTTAGCAGTTCAATAAAAATTGATCGATAATCGATAAAATATACAACCATTTCCACTGGGGTCAACTGTGAATGTTGTCCCAACAGAGTTAATAAAATTAAGTATGAACTGAAAGGGTCTCGTCGCTCACGAAAGCTTGCAAAGTGCATGTGTACAAAACTCTTTCTCTAAACCAGTTTCAGATAGATAGATAGATAGATAGATAGATAGATAGATAGATAGATAGATAGATGGATAGATAGATGGATGGATGGATGGATGGATGGATGGGTGGTTGGGAATGGAAGGATAGGTGGATGGTTGGATGCCAAAAATGGTACTAGGATCGATATAATCGACC
>NC_142936.1:77612066-77622066 GCF_046866305.1 Octopus bimaculoides | reverse complement strand
CAATTAACACATGGTGTAATTAGGAATATGACACATTCTAAAATAAAGACCGAATCTTCGGTAACATCACGTAACTGTTTGTGATGTTAATAGTTCTTTCTAATACCAACACGAAAGTCTGAAATTTGGGAGTGGAAGGAGCATAATCGATTATATTGACCCCAATACTTGACTGGTTCTTTATTTTATCCACGGAGGGATAGACAGATTTAACCTCCGCATGATCTTTGCCTGTCCCTTAGGAGGAGATGAAATAAAGCAGCAGCAGCAGCAGCAGTAGTAGTAGTAGTAGTAGTAGTAGTAGTAGTAGTAGTAGTAGTAGTACCAATAATAATCCTTTCTGCTATAGGCACAAGGCCTGAAATTTGGAAGAGGCGGATAGGCAATTACATCGACTCCATTACACAATTGGTACTTATTTTATCGATCCCGAAAGGATGAAAGGCAAAGTGACCTCGGCAGAATTTAAACTCAGAACGTAGCGTCAGGCGAAATACCGCTACGTATTTCGTCCGGTGTACTAACGATTCTGCCAGATCGCCGCCATAACAACAACAACAATAATGATAACAAATAATATTCTTTCCACTAAAGGCACAAGGCTTGGCATTTTGGGGGAGGAGGGGGGTCAACGACTGGTACTTATTTTATCGATCTCAAATGAACGGAAGACGAATTCGAAATAATAATAATTGTTTTTGCTTTAGGCAAAAAGCTTGAGATTTGTTGGGAGGGGCTGGTCGATTACATCGCCCTCCAGTGCTCCACTGGTACTTATTTCAATCACTCCAAAAGGACCAAAGGAAATGTTAACGTTAGCGGGATTAGAACTCTGAACGCAAAGGGCGGGAAAAAATGTCCCTACGTATTTCGTCTCTCAATCGATTTCTTTTTCTTTTTTCTTTTTTTTTTCTCTACACCCGGGACGTATGAGGATATATGAAAGAAGTTTGACAGTAATTCACACAGTCACAATGCTAAAATATTGTGGAGGTGGGGATTATTAATACGTATATTATAGTATATATGTACGCACTTATAAATGTATGTATGTAAATATATACATACAGACATATATATATTGGAAGGTTTGGAGGTGATGTACAGGAATTATATATTAGAAAAAAAATTAAGGTACTCAGATATCTGGATGGTTGTACATTTACAGATTTTTATTAATATGTCACATGTTTTATAAATCATATAAAGCGCTTTTCACCTAGTCTTGTAGGATTTTCAAATTTTCTACTACTACTACTGCATATATATATATATATATATATATATATATATATATATATATATATATATATATATATATAAATTTTACTACTACTACTACATATATATATATATATATATATATATATATATACATAGATACATGTGAGTGTATCTATGAGATACATAAAAGAAATAAGCATACATGTACACACACATATTTATATATATATATATCGATTGTGATTTCCAGGGTGATAAGACGTAAGAATTCATATCATACACGTTCTCCTAAGGTTATGAGTTCAAATGTAGCTAGAGCCGATATTTAATATAATCCGTAGGGAATCGACAGATCAGTTAGCAGTGATGAGGTTTGGGGCGATTTCACCAACCGTACGTTTTCCTTAAAATATTATATATGTAGATGTTAGAGATAGATAGACAGACAGATAGATAGATACATACATACATACATACATACATACATACATACATACATACATACATACATACATCTTTACTCCCTCTAAAAATTCATACTTGCATCTGCGCAAGTGAAGATTTGAGACTTCGGCAAGTTCGAACGCGCATCTCATTTCCTCACTTTCATACAAATATAATTACTAACATTTCTTTTAATACTGTGTTTTACACAAATTAGATCCCTGATAATTATGAATGCCTTCGGTCGAAATCCTGAATATGCACACGTTTATATCTTTAAATAATCGGTACATTATATTTTCAACATTGCTAACTATGAAATTTATAAGTAGATTTTAAAATTTTTATGAGCAAATTTTGTAAGTGGCAATCATGAAAATTTTGGAATGTCTACGGCAAGAAACTGACCAGCTAATATGCATTTTGCAAATAAAATTTATATGTAAAATACTAAAAATATACAAGACATTTCTAAAGTTTAGCCTGTAGATCCTTACTGTTGCTGTTATCTAAGTTGTAATCTTGAGACGGGGATTTCATTTGTGTTAGAAAACAACGAGTTACTTTTTTATATGAAGAATTCAAGTAGTTAAAAGAGGTATTTGGCACGCACATAAACACACACACGAACACACACACATGCATGCACACATAAACATACATAGATATTTCAGAATATAATAATTGACCTGGGTCAAGACATTTTAAATTAAACAAATATTACATTTACTTACATAACTAAATGAAACACAGTGTAAATTAGTGTTGATAATAAAAAGAAAGTGTTGTACCTGTAGATCAAATGTTACGGATATATATATATATATATATATATATATATATATATATATACACACACTCACACACACACACTCGGATATATACATACATATATATTTATATAAAGATAGATAGATAGATAGATAGATAGATAGATAGATAGATAGATAGATAGATTAATGTAAACATACATTTATGCACACATATGCATATATGTATATATATACATGTGTGTATATATGTGTGTGTGTGTATGTATCTTTGCATGTTTGTATATATATGTGTATATATATATATATATATATATATATATATATATATATATATATATATATATATATATAACAAATAGTAAATGAGTACATGCATATATACGTACAGGTATGTGCATACCGACATCCACCTGTATGTATAGGTGCATATCTGGGTACAGGACATTGCAAACAAACGTAGACGAGAACACACGAGCCACATAGAGAACATATATATATATATATATATATATATATATATATATGTATGTATGTATGTATGTCTGTATGCATGTATGTATGCATATACATACATACATACGTAACTATTTAAATGTAGATTAAATGTTTATTTACCTTAGATGAAGCCATCGGTAATGTTGTATAAGCACTTTCTCACTCAAGTTCGTTTCTTCCACTCTCTGTACGTAACTCAGCTTTTTCCTTCTTGCTTTCCTTCTTTCCTTCCTTTTTTCCTTTCTTCCTGTCTTTTTTTTTTATCTGCCCTTCCTACACTTCCTTGTACTTGACAGTGACTGTATATTCTCTGTTTATATTTAAGTTGCCTTATGCTTTCTTAACGGTGACTGTATAATATATATATATATATATATATATGTATTTATATACAATATTTATTATTAATATTATTATAATGATTTGTTTGGTTTTTTATTATCCAGTATCTATTAATATAATGATCTGTTTAGTCTTTTATTATAACTACGAAGTTGAGCTTCACAAATTTCTTCCCTTTAAATTCGGTTTTCCACTTTTCTGTTAATTTTTACGTATTCTATATCAGATATTTGTCTTTGCATTCGTTGTTGTATTGTTTTCGTTTTGTCCTTTTATCATAAATTGATTTGTTATGAACAACTTGTGGTGTATTTGTGTACTTATTTTCGTCAGTTAGGTGTTGTGTTTTAGCTCATAGAAATTCTCTGTATTGTTTCTAAGTATATGGAAATTAGGGTGCCGTATGGAATATTGGATATCAGTGCATGTTACTCGAAACAAGTCCCAAAAGGTTTTGTGTTGTGCTTGCTTGCTGTCAATATTGAATAGTATTATAGTTTAGTATATGGCAGTGAAGATAGATAGATAGATAGATAGATAGATAGATAGATAGATAGATAGATAGATAGATAGATAGATAGATAGATAGATAGATAGATAGATAATGTTGGGTAGGTGGGTATGCACGAAGGTAGATAGACAAATAATGTTGGTCGATATATAATGTACAACAAAACAATATTCGCTCAGCCGAGCCGGTTTTCGAAATTTGACATGTGAGAGAGACACATAGGAAGAGAGACAGGCAGAAAGCTGTAGAGAGAGGGGGAAGAGAAGAGAGGGAGAGGGAGAGATATAAGGTGGCAGAAAGAGGTCTCAGACAGTCAGGCAAACAAATAAATTTGATTGTATATGTTTGTGAGAGTAAAATAGATAGACTGGAAACAATATGAGGGAGGGAGAAAGGGAGAAATAAAGAGACACAGAGAGAGAAAGAAGAGAGTTATGTGAGGGAGAGCGAGAGGGAGAGATATTGTGCTTATAGAGAGAGCGGAAAGAGAAAATTAAGCCGTCGCCTGCTGGGTGACAGTGTCAGCTGAGAAAAGGTATTTTAAACATCCAAAACATTTCGTTAGCCTCACAAAAGGTCAAGAATTTTAGACAGATGCTGAAATCTGTATTATTATTATTATTATTTACAATTCAAGTGAGATATTGAAATTAAGTGAAAACAGAGAAAGAAACAAACGAACAGGACAGAGAGAGACAAACACTGAGATAAATCGATTGGTCGATAGATAGTTATCGAGAGAGAGAGAGGGAGAAAGTGAAAGAGAGAACAGAAAGAGAGAGAGAGGGGGGGGGAGAAAACGAAAGAGAGAACAGAAAGAGAGAGAGAGACAGAGACAGAGAGAGAGAGAGACAGACAGACAGACAGACAGAGACAGACAAAGAGAGACAGACAGAGAGAGAGAGAAACAGAGAGAGAGAGAGACAGACAGAGAGAGACAGAGAGAGACAGAGACAGAGAGAGTAAGAGAGAGACAGAGAGAGAGTGAGAGAGAGACAGACAGAGACAGACAGAGAGAGACAGAGACAGAGACAGAGACAGAGACAGAGAGAGAGACAGACAGACAGAGAGAGACTGACAAAGAGAGACAGACAGAGAGAGAGAGAGAAAAACAGAGAGAGAGAGACAGAGAGACATAGAGAGACAGAGAGACAGAGACAGAGACAGAGAGAGACACACACACACAGAGAAAGAGAAAGACATGAAACAGGAGAATGCAAATTTTCAAAAATCTATCAAAAACCTCGATCAAATAGTTTGTGATGCACAACTACGCGCGCACACATCAACACTCATACATATTCATATATTCTTTTATTTTATTCTTTTACTTGTTTCAGTCATCTGATCGTGGCCATGCTGGAGCACCGCCTTAAAGGGCTTCTAGTCGAAGAAATCCGCTCCCCAGGACTTATTCTATCGGTTCTCTAGTCGAACTGCTAGGTTATAGGGACATAAACACATCGACATGGATTGTCAAGCGATAATGGGCGGGTGAAGGGGCAAACACGGACACAGACATACACACACACACACATACACACACATACACTCACACACACACACACACACACACACATATATATAAACGACGGGCTTCTTTCAGTTTCTGTCTATCTCTCACAAGGCTTTGGTCGGTCCGTGGCTATAGTAAAAGACAATTGCCCAAGGTGCCACGCAGTAGGACTGAAACCAGAACTATGTGGCTTGGGATCAAGCTTCTTACCACACAGCCACGCCTACAGGGTGCGATGAATGAATTGTCGTCCAAATTATGCAAATATGAAAATAACACTGACATCTCATTTTAACAGATATGTTTACCAAAATTACATAAAAATAACTTGAAATACTAAAGAGTAAATTTCTTCAATATAATCGCCATTGGCTTCAACCACGGCATCCAGAAAACTTCGGAATCTCCCGCAACTCTTCTGGACGGTCTCCTTGCTTAAATTGGTGAATGCCGCCATAATCCTTGTGTTCAGTTAATCGTTGATGCTACAAGGTGCTTTGTTGGTCTCTCGCTAAACTGCGCCCCACACATAATAATCAAGTGGGTCTGGGGTGTCTGGGGAATTAGGTGGCCAGATGTTAGGGGTGATGTGGTCGCAGAAATTGCCTGACAGCTATAACTGGGCTCTCCTGCTTGTGTGAGATGGTGCACAGTCCTGTTGCCAGACATAGTGTCTTCCAGCAGCCACCCTCTTTATTCCTAACCAATATAACGAAGAGTGTTTCAGCACATCGTCTGTCATTCGCCAGCCCGTAGCCCTGATACTAACCAGTAGCAGCCGTATTTAGTAGCATTCAGCAGAAAGTGGCCACCACCATTTGTAAACTGCGAACTCCATTCGATTTATATCCCGACCAATCATGATGTCAACAACAGTTTTGCACTAAGAGGTAAAAGAAGAAACTCAGGAGATGCATAGTCACCGAAACACATAGCTGTTCTGCGATTTGACTTGTAAATATTCCGTTTCGTATTTGATATTTTGAGGTATATTTTTCGTTTAGTTTGCATAAACGTAATGACATAACACCGACTACTTATGTTGCCGTTGTGCTCTAACGGATATTGACTCGTTACCATCAAATATGATTATATATCCTCGGTTTGTATGTGCCGACCAATTTTCTCTTTCTCTTCTCCCCCTCCCCCTCTCACTCTCTGTCTCTCTCTCTCTCTCTCTCTCTCTCTCTCTCTCTCTCTCTCTCTCTCTCTCTCTCTCTCTCTTGATACACACACACACATCATCCATGCATATACAGAAAACTCACACACACAGGCACACACACACACACCCTCACACATGCACATACATACAGGTTGCGCGATCGCCGGCGAGGCGACTTTCCGATGCCCGGTCGAGTAGGAGGGTCCCGCGGCGCGCATGGTAGCCGCGGGCGCGAGCCCGGGTGAAGCCGACCGCGGGTGCAGATCTCGGTGGTAGTAGCAAATACATACATACGTGTGGTCCTATGAGGGACGTACAAAGATATATATAAGGAGCAGAACAAGTCAAGTTATATTTGAGTCGAACAATATGTCTACATCTCACCTTAAGTGAGTGAGAGTCGGCAATATACCACAGCTGTGTGTACCTAACCATGAAATTGTCCTACAACATGTTACTAACTTCGCACATTTTGTGATTGCCGTTTTTGTTTTTGTTTTTTATTTCCTCTCCATTTTGTATCACAAGCTTCGTTTCACCTGAATTAAATTTACAGTAGTATTTACTCAAAGTGGTTTTCAACTATACACATTAACATACGAATTAGCAAAAATATGCGCATATTTTTCCGTACTCAAACACTTTCGATCAGATCACAGGCACAAATAAGTCATTCTCGAACGCACTTCATAAAAGCCTTGTGAAGTTTCCTTGGTCGGCGCGAAATATTCAAATAATAGTTATAATAAGGTGTCAAATTTTATAGCTGCTAAAAACTACATAAACACAAATAGGCGCGCGCACACACAGATATATACTTACCCGCACACGCACACACACACACACACACACACACACACACACACACATACACACACACACACACACATACACAGATATTTACAGGCAGAGAGGGAGAGATGGGATGAAGCAGGCAGGTTAGATTTCGGATTAGAGCTTACAGCTAGTATTAGGGTACAGGTTAGTGATAGGGTGTGTGTCTGGGCTTATTGTAATGGTTAGGATTAAGCATTAAGGGTTGAGGTTAGGATTAGGCTTTGGGTTTAGGTCGGAGTTAATGTTATGATTATCTCTTTACTCTCTTTTACTTGTTTCAGTCATTTGACTGCGGTCATGCTGGAGCACCTCCTTTAGTCGAGCAAATCGACCCCAGGACTTATTCTTTGGAAGCCTAGTACTTATTCTATCGGTTTCTTTTTGCCGAACCGCTAGGTGACGGGGACGTAAACACACCACCATCGGTTGTCAAGTGATATTGGAGGGACAAAGACAGACACACAAGCATATACGCACACATACATACATATATATACATATATACGACGAGTTTCTTTCAGTTTCCGTCTACCAAATCCACTCACAAGGCTTTGGTCGGCCCGCGGCTATAGTAGAAGACACTTGCCCAAGGTGCCACGCAGTGGGAATGAACCCGGAACCCTTGTGGTTGGTAAGCAAGCTACTTACCACACAGCCACTTCTTGTCCAATTACTATTAAAAGTCTCTATTTGCATGGTCAACGTTGATTGTTTTAAATATCAGATAATACTTTGATTGTTTTTCTAGATGCTTATCTTTTCTGAAGTATTCCAACCGTAACCATCCCGCCTTTTGGTATTAGTTCTGTTTAGAACTCTTTCCCAAACTAAGGCACGTAGTTTCCTGGTTACGTTTAATTTAACATTGTATATTTTTTACAAGAACACAGAAATCAACAAACATATTTTCCGTTCTGAAAATTATTCGCTTTCAGGCTTAAAATCTGTAACATCTGCGCGCGTGTGTGGGTTTGTAAGTGTTCAACACACACACACACATGTATAATTATATATCATATATATATATATATATATATATATATATATATATATATATATATATATATATATATATTTACATATGTATAAATATAGAAGTATACCTACATATATACATGCCTACATATATGCCTACATACATATATATACATAGAAATACACGTATGTATTCGTATATGTAATATATATATATATATATATATATATATATATATATATATATACATATGCATACATATAATACGTACGAACATTTTAAACAAGTAGTAGTAGTAGTAGTAGTAGTAGTGGTGGTAGTAGTCGCAGCACCACTACCACCACCAGCAGCAGCACCAGCAACAACAGTAGTTTCGATTAACCTATTTGTGCCTTTGACTAACCTCAGTCGCCCGAAATCTACTAATGGCGTATTTTAAAAAAAATAAAAGTGTGTTATGAGGGATATTTGACTATCATTTTTACTATGTTGACTGACTTTAAAAAGACTCCCCCCATTGTTCTGATGCTCCACATTGGCAATGCTGTAAAGTAGGTTTGTCATTTGGTCTATTTTGTGAATAGGTTTCAGCGTTTTTAGTGTATGTAAACAATAAGAAGGCTTTTAATCTTTTCCGACCCACGGTAATTATCTAATATCCTTCATCGCCATTTAGCTGCATCCTAAGCTCTTTTATATATGGGTAATGTATAAATTATAACAAAAACGAGTCCGTAGACTGATATTATCAGAGCAGAATCATTTACATATAAAAGGCCAACTCCGAAGTCAGGAATACTTTAGGCTGAGAACGTATGAAAATACAATAAAAACATAAATAAATGCAAAATTTACTGATCTAATTGCGCTGTACAAAATGGCGCGTTGGTAAATTATTGAAGAATCTCATCTACATGAGTTTCACTTTTCCCCGCTTAAACTGAAACCATTTCTTTAATGATGCAATGCATTGCATAGGTGGAGGCGCAATGGCCCACTGGTTAGGGCAGCGGATTCGCGGTCATAGGATCACGGTTTCGATTCCCAGACCGGGCGTTGTAAGTGTTTATTGAGCGAAAACACCTAAAAAAGCTCCACGAGGCTCCGGCAGGGGATGGTCGCGAACCGAGCTGTACTCTTTCACCACAACTTTCTCTCACTCTTACATCCTGTTTCTGTTGTGCTTGTAATTCAATGGGGTCAGCCTTGTCACACTGTGTCACGCTGAATATCCCCGAGAACTACGTTAAGGGTACACGTGTCTGTGGAGTGCTCAGCCACTTGTACGTTAATTTCACGAGCAGGCTGTTCTGTTGATCAGAATCAACTGGAACCCTTGACGTCGTAAGCGACGGAATGCCAACAACAACAACAACAAGCATTGCATAGATATTCGCAATTCCTTTAACTTTGAACTGTTTGCTGGTTGAGTGGCAGAATCGTTAGAGCAATGGGCGCAATGCCATAAGCTATTTTGTTAGGTTTCTATCGTTCCTGAGTTGAAATTCTTCCTCAATTCATTTCCTCTTTTTCATTTCCAGAGACAATAAAATTTTGTATCAATCAAATGGTGGGATTAATCTGATGTTTACTAGTTGTGAATGGAATTATAATAGAAGACTTAAGTCTGAAGTTTCATTTTGAACATTTCAACGAATTACTATTCGCTACCTGAGCAACACTGCTAATAAGAAAACTGCTACATCGTCTCTCGAAC